>NW_026743629.1:0-3329 GCF_022355385.1 Mustela nigripes
TGCTACAGATGTGCACACAGACTTAGGTTTCAAGAATATTTATCACAGCAGAACAAATACAAGAGGGAGGCAGCAACAACAACGACCCAGAGGAAACTGTGTGATACCGCGGACTCATTAAAATCGACATTTAAAAATGTAAATGGAAAACGACTACAATATATTAATTACAATTAAAGAGCAGGTCACCCAACAAGGTGACACCTAAGATATATGAAGAATATACTCAATATGATTAACTATGATTAGCTAAGGTCATGAGGGGTTATGGGATTTCTTAAAATTTTATCATTTTTTCCCTAAAATGTACATATATTACTTACTAATAAGAAAAATATACAATCACACTTCTTAAAAATAAAGGAGATGTTTCAACTCTAAAACTGAGTACCAGGGGCACCTGGGTGGTTCAGTTGGTTAAAGCCCCTGCCTTTGGCTCAGGTCATGATCCCAGGGTCCTGGGATCGAGCCCCGCATCGGGCTCTCTGCTCAGCAGGGAGTCTGCTTCCTCGTCCCTCTTTCTGCCTGCCTCTCTGCCTACTTGTGATCTCTATCTGTCAAATAAAATAAATAAAATCTTGGAAAAAAAACAAAATAAATAAAATAAAACTGAGTACCAGACCCCACACAACCCCCAGATTCCCCATGGATAGAGCCCTGCTGCCTGCAGAAGCGCTCTATCGACGCTCATCACAGTGGCTGAGACAGATTAAATAAAGAGATAACATTCCAGATTTCCTGTCTCTTATCCGACTGTGCAGATTGGTTACACAAATCCAAATCCATACATGCATTAGACCTCACTGAACTGCGTACGCCCTGTGAAAAAGTTACAAGCAATTCCCTGTAAAAATATACGAAAGTATTTCTGACAGCAAAAGTTTTCAGATGCTGTAAAGAAAAAAAACTAACAAGGCACGACCTTCCCTGAATAATCAAGTCTCTCTCAAGAGATGGCTACCACTTCCCCAGGTAATCTCATTGCCTCAGACAAAACCATGTTTCTCTGTGAAGTGGAGGTGATCGCGGCTCTCTCGGAGTACTCACAAAGGTTTGGCGTGGTTATGAAACGGAACGCTATGACTGGGGCCCGCTGGTTGTGGTCACCGTCATGCCCACAGCCTGTACACCACTTCCCTCCAGGAAGCTCCCTTCTCTGAATTCTGTGTGGTAGGGGCACGTGGCTGACTATTAGGGAGCACTGCATAAGGCATACCCTGTTGCTCGCCTAGACGCCAAGCTCCTCCCAGAGCCACCAAATGCCAGCTGAAGCTGGGAGCAAGGGCTCACCGTGGACACCAATGACGAGGGCCCAGGTACCTCAGCTCACAAACCCATTACGAGCGTATACATTAAACTCTAGCTTTAAGATGTTTCTCCTCTTACTTCTCAGTTAAAAAAGACTTTAAGCCGAGTAAACCAACAACAAACCCTAAGATAAAACATTTAACCGTGTTAATTTCCAAAGCCCTACCGTCGTCTTCAGCTTCTCAAGGTCACACCTCCCTGCTGAATGATTACCGAGGGTTGCTGACATGGTACACAGAGAAAACACTCTTAGGAGGTCCCTCAAAGAGAAAAAGCAAACAGCTCAGAATCCAACCAGCCACGGCAAAGGAACCACCGACAAAGCCAAACACAGAGGGGCCCCTGAGCATCTGGGAATCTGCCTGTTCCTTTGCCTCCTCAGAGGGAACGAGTCACAAGACTGCTCGGAATGAGAAATGAAAAGGGCAGAAGCCCAGAAAGCAACGGGTCCTGAATTTCTTGGTGCTTCCAAGGAGTGAGCCCACCTGCTGTGTCAGTTATTTACACAGTGGGCAGGTGAGGCTGACAGCTTGAGGGGGTTATTTTGGAGGGAGAGCTGTAAGTCTGATCAGGAGAAGTTTCTGGACCCTGGGGTTCCAGCACGCATCTACAGCTTCCAGGCTGACCCTCCCTTCAGACAGGGTATAAGAGGCAGCCGGGCAAGCATGGTCTTTGTATTTATTTTTTTTTCTTTATTTTATTTATTTATTTGACAGAGATCACAAGCAGGCAGAGAAGCAGGCAGAGAGAGAGAGAGAAGGAAGCAGGCTCCCCGCTGAGCAGAGAGCCCGATGCGGGGCTCGATCCCAGGACCCAGGGACCATGACCCGAGCCAAAGGCAGAGGCCCTAACCCACCGAGCCACCCAGGTGCCCCTGGTCTTTGTATTTAAATCACCTCAAGGGGGCCCATATCTCCAGGCACAACCAGAACCCAGGGAGGAGAGGGAAAGGGGAGAGGGAGAGGGTACCTCCACTCCTATCTGCTGGCTGCACTTCTGGAGCGCCTGATCCAGGAAGTAAAATGCGTGGACAGAACAGAAGGAAGAATCTGGGAAGACTGGAAGACTAGAAGAGCTGTTCGCGGACTAGTCTCAACCTGAACCACAGAAACACCTCTGCCTCCCTGTCCTCCTCCCCTCGGCTGGGCACCAGGTGCCTCCCTACTGCACTCCAGATGCAGATCCAAGCTCAGGGGTGCCCAGTGCCGATGCCTCTCTCCGGCGCTGGGACTTTAGGACATCAGCGGGACTCCCAGACAGCACCTGTGATCTCTAATTTAAAACCAAAACCAAAATCCCCAACCAGCCCAAGCCAGCACAAGCAATACATATTTATGTGTAAGACACCTATGCACACATACGCATTCACTTATTACACATTCACTTATTACACATTCACTTATCTACACACACACACACACACACACACACACACACACACACACATGCTTTTGCAGCAGAAGGCAGGCAGGAAACCTGTTCCCTAAGTCCTTTGCTTTCCTCATCTGCTTCTAGCAGCAGCAGCCATTTCTACTACAGATTTTCCTATTCGAGGGTTGATCACAGATCCAAATGCCACCGTCCTGTTTGCCACCCTTTCCTACCCCACCGGCCCGCTGACGTCTGTCAGTGAACCAGGGAACAAAGATGGAAGATAGGCCCAAGCTGCCTTCCTTAAAAGTGGGGTTATATTTGACACTTTAATAAACCTCAGAGCCTGAGCCTCTCTGCTCTCAGACTGGCCAGGGTGCAGCTCTCACTCTTAACAAACCCATCCATCTCTTTCCCCCTATCGCGGGGCACAAGGGTTTTCTCTGCCCAGCATCTATTTCCAGGCCCCATAAATCATATCCCATTGTTCCAGGCCATCTGAACTCATGCTTAATAAACCATCCACCTCACCCTTACGCCACCACCCCGAATTTATCACAGGGAAAGACTGTTTTAAGAAGAAAAGGAAATTCTTCATTAGGACTGGATTTTAAAAGCAAGCTTCCACAAAAAACTGGAAAACAAAATTG
>NW_026743630.1:0-3329 GCF_022355385.1 Mustela nigripes
TGCTTGGAATCATTGTCCTGGAGCCAACCAACAGGTCTCAATTGTCCTGCAGAAGAATCTTGCAGTTGGGAGCGTCTCACAACACCCATCGTCGGAAAACCCCCATGGACTCGTGATCCACCCCCTCTTGAAGAAGGGACCATCAGGGACAAATGTCCAACCTGAGCGATCGTCTGATTCTCGCCCTGACGTCAGAGGCACGAGGTCTCAATTCACGTCTCACCCAGAAACTGAGGCCTAGCTTGGGTTCTCAGACTTCCGTCCTCAGACTACTGGGCCCACAAGCCCTCCAGTTTGGCCATCCAGAACTACAATGCAGCACACTGCCTGCCCTCCAGAAGAAAAACATGTCCCTTGGGGCTACACAGAAACCCCAAATGAGGATCAACAGGTCACACCATTTGGCTGTACCCCAAATATATAGGCTGACCTGGGCACTAATGCCCTTTCTGACACAGCCTGAGCCTGGACATCCTGGCCCCACCCAGTCAGCTGGCCGCACACTGAGCACATCGGAACCTCCATGGCCATAGGTCGTCATCTCTTCTCAACCTCGGTTTTCAGACTTCAGAACCTATACCTTATCTCCAATCACTGCCCGGGATTGAAATCAGAACTCTTTCCCTATGGCAAGAAACCTTGTGGTTGGCATGTTGTCCAAGGTTCAGTGTACTTGAAATAGTGTGGCCCATGAGGCCCCGCCCATGCTTGCAGGCCACATTGATCACAAACACACATTGTGACCCTCACCCTGAGCCCAGTCCTCAGGTAAGGCCTCTCAGTTGGTGGATGGAGAGACAGCATATTGCGCTTGCCATGCCCCTAGGCCCCAATTTTTAACCATAGTTCAGGTTGTCCCTTCACTCTTCCCCAGGGCTCTGCTTTGGAATTCCTCTTTTGGTGGGACACCTGAGATAACAAACCTGAAAGGAGTCCTCCCATTCCACAGATTGACGGAAAACAATTGGGATCGGGCCAAGTCCACAGAGAACAAGATTCGTCCATGGCCCATGAGGCCTCCCCAACATTCCACGGCCATCGCTGATAAAAAATCCCGATTCAAAAGCCTGAGCACGTGCCTCAGACTCGCTCATTCTTCATATCCTGAAGAGTTCTTCAGATAAGAACCTACACGGCACTCGAATGTACGCAAAATATACAGTCTAACCTGGACACTAATGCACTGTCTGACAACCTGAGCCCGGACCTCGTGACCAACACGCAGACAGCTGACCGCACACTGAGCACATCAGACCCGCCATGGCCTTAGGTCATCATCTCTTCCCTACCTCAGTTTTCAGTCTTCAGAACCTAGACCTTATCTCCAATCACAGCCCAGGGGTGACTGTGATGCAGAATCAGAACTCTTCCTTACCCATGGCAAGAAACCTTGTGGTTGGCATGTTGTCCAATGTTCAGTGTAGGAGAAACCAGCATTCACCCTGATGCCCCGCCCATTCTTGAGTGCGACGAGGGCATAAACACGCATTGTGACCCTCAGCGTGAGTCCTGTCCTCTAGTACGTCCTCACAGTGGCTGGACCATTAGATGTCATAAAGGACTTGACATGTCCCTAGGCCCCAATTTTTAACCAGACATCTGGTTGTCCAGTCGCCCCTCTCCTGGGCTGTACTCTGAAATGCCTCATTTGGTGGGACACCTGAGGTTGAAAAACAAAACAAAACAAATCAACAACAACAGAACAACGGACTTCTTCCATCCCACAGAATGACCCCAAACTCTTTGGACGGGGACAAACCCACAGAGAGTAAGACTCGTCCATTTCCCATGAAGTCACCCGGAAATTTCACGCCCATGTGTGAAACGATATCCAGAGACAAAAACTTGAGCAAGAGCCTCACTCTCGCCCTTTTTTCATATCCCGAAGTGTTCTCCTGATGGTTTGTAGATCAGTCCTGCCATCCCTATGACCCAAAACATAATCCGAGTTTTTGTTTTCAGACATTGTCCAAACAGCCCTGGCCTACACACCCTACAGGCTCAGTCCCCTGGAGACAAACCTGATGACTGTGCTTGCCCTCTCCAAGGGAATTGTATGTAGCCACTCCAATGGATACAACCCTACTAATAGGATCAACCTCCAAAGTCCCTGAGGCCATCCCAATATTTGTGGCTTCCCAGGACGAACTGGGGCAATCTGGGCACATCTGAGCACCTACCGGCACTCAGACCCGTAGACTGATGTCCCCAGAGGTAAAAATGAACGAACAGGCCCCAAGGCACATATCGGATCCATTGCTTTGGTTTCCAGGCATCTCTCCTCAGAGGCCTGGATTTCAATAACTGCATATGGTTGTTTCTTGAATCAACCATCAGAACAAATCTCATCTACACATGGGAAACTTGCACGATCGAGCTGTGTGAAAGCCTCTCTTTAGGAGAACCCTTCAGGGCCCCATTGCCACCGCTTCATTCCAAGGTCTCCATAGACATATTATCATATTAGGACACATCCACGGGAGAGTCCATTTCAACTCAGCCTCCTCGGTTGCTCCCCCAGATCCAGCAGATTAACCTGTCTTGTTGATTGGAGACAATTGGAATGCGAGGTGGGCTACCGAGATATCCATCCTTAGAACCCTGCTCGGAATCGTTGTCCTGGAGCCAACCAACAGGTCTCAATTGTCCTGCCGATGAATCTTTGCAGTTGGGAGCTTCTCTCAACTCCCATCTTGGGAAAACCCCCATGGCCTCGTAATCCTCCCGCCCTTCAAGAAGGGGCCATCAGGGACAGAATGTCCAACCTGAGCGGTCGTCTGATACTCGCCCTGACTACAGATGCACGAGATCTCGATTCAGGTCTGTAGATTGTGCCTGTCATATCCTCACCCAGTAACCTAGGCCTAGCTTGGGTTCTCAGACTTCCGTCCTCAGATTACAGGCCCACAAGCCCTCCAGTTTGGCAATCCAGATCTACAATGCAGCACACTGCCTGCCCTCCAGAAGAAAAACATTGCCCTCTGGGGCTACCCAGACACCCCAAAAGAGGATCAACGGGGCACGCCATTCGGCTGTGTCCCAAATATATAGGCTGACCTGGGCACTAATGCCCTTTCTAACACAGCCTGATCCTGGACCTCCTGGCCCCACCCAGACATCTGGCCGCACACTGAGCACATCGGACCCCTCATGGCCTTCGGTGGTCATCTCTTATCAACCTCGGTTTTCAAGCTTCAGAACCTAGACCTTATCTCCAATCACGACCCGGGTTTGAAATCAGAACTCTTTTCCTATGGCAAGAAACCTTGTGTTTGGCATGTTGTCCAAGGTTCAATGTACTTGAAACCAGTGTGGCCCATGAGGCCCCA
>NW_026743631.1:0-3328 GCF_022355385.1 Mustela nigripes
CCTATCCCTTGCCTGACCTGGTAATAGTCTTGGTCTTAAGCTGGTAGCAACCTGGTTCCAAATTTTCCCCTTAAATTAGAGGAACAGACTTTTTTCCCAAGTAATTTCATACATCTGCTATACCCAAAAGGCTGATGCAAGGCATTCATTCCCATCTTGCATAACTTGGAACACAAGCAGGAAAAGTAATGGGAACTGTTTGTAAAATCTAGGAGAACTATACTCACAGATGCCTGGAGCAAGAGATTACAAGTGGAGATATAGAATAAACCATCTAAGGCCTAGAGAAGCTGGGTTGTGACTCTTGGAAATTAGGATATTCAAAAGCAACCACATATAAGGGGAGAAATTAGAAAACCATGTCCATGCCCAGAAAAGATGTATGCTTAGAAAGGATCTGAGAGCACCTTAAGCTTTCAGTAGGGTGAAAAATAAAACAGAAAAATAAACAGAGAATCAATGTTGTGTGGGACAGTCTCAACCAAGCCAGCGTAAGAATTATGGGAGTCCTAGGAAAAGACAAGAGAGATAAAGGGATAGAAAGAGCATTTGAAGAAATGATGTAAAAATTTTTCCAAATTGGATTAAAGACATAAATAATGTAAGCCTAAGAAGTTCAACAAACTCCATGTTGAATAAACCCGAAGATAGTCACACTGAAACACACTAATGAAGTTATCAAAAAACAAAGGCTAAGAGAGAAAGCTGCAAGAGAGAAATGAGTGATCATATGCAAGGGATCCTCAGGAAGATTGCCAGGCAATTTCATCTGAGAAACCTTGGAGATCTGAAGGCTTTGGGATGGTATGTTCAGAGAGCCAAAAGAAGAATGCTGTCAACTGAGAATTCTGTAACCAGCAAAATTGTCCTTCATTTTTGAGGGAACAATTAAAGAAATTAGACACTTTCAGATAAACAAAATCTGATAAAATCCCTGACCACAGACCTCACCACAAAAAATAGTATATCCGGGGTGCCTGGGTGGCTCAGTGGGTTGAAGCCTCTGCCTTCGGCTCAGGTCATGATCCCAGGGTCCTGGGATTGAGCCCCACGTTGGGCTCTCTGCTCAGCAGGGAGCCTGCTTCCTCCTCTCTCTCTGTCTTCCTCTCTGCCTGCTTGTGATCTCTGTCTGTCAAATAAATAAATAAAATCTTAAAAAAATAGTATATCCTTCAGATGGAAATAAAACAACATTAGACAGCAAGTAGAACCCATAGGAAGATATAAAAATCTCTGGTGAAGGTAAATACATGAACAAATACAAAGGTCACTTTGCTGAAAATCAAGGAAACCTGAAATGCCAAAACATCCTGGAAAAGAGGGACAAAACTGGTGGGCGCCCATTTCCTGATTTTGAAACGTATTCTACACCTGCAGTAATCACAGCAACATGGTATTGGAATAAAGATGGAAATACAAATGAATGGACTAGAGAGCCCAGAAATAAACTCATACATGTATTGTAAAATTATTTTTAGCAAGGTGCCAAAACCACTCAAGGGGGGAGAAAACAGTCTTTTGAGGAAATGGTCCTGGGAAAACTGGATACCTATATGGTAAAGGATGAGTTTGAGTTCTGACCTAATACCATATACAGACATTAGTTTGGAATGTATCAGAGGCCTAAATGTAAAGGCCAACATTATAAAAGTCATAAAGGAAAACATAAGGAAAAGTCTCCATGACTTTGGATTTGGTACTTCAGGGAGAAGGACACCAAAGCCATGGGCAAGAAGAGAAAATTAATTCAACCTCATCAAATTTAAAAACTTTGTGCATCAAAGACATTAGCAAGAGTGGGGAAAATAGCATAGAATGGGAGAAAATATTTTCAAATGATATATTTGATAAGAGGTTAATATCCAGAATATACAAATATTACAACTCAAGAATAAAAAAACGAAGAGCCCCAATTTAAAAAAAAAAAAAAATGGGCAAGGACTTGAACAGACCCTTCACCAGTGAAGATACACAAATAGCCAAAAAGCACATGAAAAAGGCTCAAATTACTCATTATTGGAGAAATGCAAGGCAAAACCCAATGTGATGCCACTTCACACTCAGTGGGGTGGCTATTCTCAAAAACGCTGAAGACAAGCTTCGGTAAGGGACATGGAGGACCAGAAGTCCATGTGCACTTTCAAACGGCACAGCTGCTGTGTGAAATTGTTAGTTCCTCAAAAAGCTGGATGATAGGATCTAGCAATTCCAATTCTAGGTATTCACCATCCCCTCCCCAAGTGGAGAGCAATGACTCAGACAGGTACTCATACACCAACATTCACAGCAGTATTACTATTCACGGTAGCCAAGAGCTGAAAACAACACAAGTGTCCATCAATAGAGGAATGCATGAATAGATATGGTGTCTGCATACAATGGAATATTATTCAGTCTTAAAAAAAGAATAAAATCTTGACACACGCTCTGTATGTGACCCTCAAAAATATTACGGATATTACAGTAAGTGTAATGAGCCAAACACAAAAGAACAAATATTACATGAATCTGCTTATGTGATGTACCAAGAATAACTAAGTGCATAGAGACAAAAAGCGGGAAAAAGGTTACCTCGGGCTGAGGGAAGGGGGAAATGGCGAGTTGCTGCTTAATGGGTGTGGAGTGTCCTGAATGAAGAGAAAGTTCTGGAAATGGGTCATGGTGATTAACATTATAAAAGTTAATGCTTCTAAATTGTACAATTAAAAATGGTTAACAGCATGCCTAGATGGCTCAGTCAGTTAAGTGTCCAACTCTTGAGCTCAGTTCAGGTCTTGATCTCAGGACTGTGAGTTCAAGTCCTGTGTTGGGCTCTATGCTGGGTGTGGAGTCTACTTTAAAAAAAATAATTAAAATGGCAGATGTTATAGTAAATGGTAAAATGGTATGTGTCATGTATATTTGGCCATAATAAAAAATACATGATTTAGAAATAATATATAGGATTTATATCTCTACTAAGGTTATGTGAAATTAATACCTATTATTTTACTTAACTGAATAATTAGTCTTTCACAATAGACCAAATGATGCTGGTGTTTGTAATATTTCTTGAAATTAGCATTCTTATTTTGTAATTACTAAAGCTGTAAGATTTTTTTTTCCTCAAATGAATCCATGAATGATTTTTCTCTTATTAAGCCAAAGGATAATCATTTTTTGAACTTTTGAAATGTCTATCATGAAAACATGATGATAATTACATCCAAAACTTTTAACCATTTCTTAGTAAATATTATGATTGACGTAATCAACAAACCCCCAAACTGAGAGTTATAAGTAAAAATATTTTTGAAGAATCATATAGCTTGGAAGTATTGAAAATAGC
>NW_026743632.1:0-3328 GCF_022355385.1 Mustela nigripes
TCATAAATCCCCTGAGTTATCTTGGATGGTTTTCTGGGTGGAGACTTGCTGGGTAGAGACTGCATCAAGTCTTAGGAGAGATGAAGTCCTTGTTGTGGTGCTCTCATCAATAGGATTTTCAACCTTGTTTTGTATGTCACAGAATTCCAATGAATTTTTCTGAATTTTTAACATATCTGATGACTTTGATTCATTCACTTCCTGATTCCAATACTTTGTATCTTCTCTTAGAATACCTTTCTATACAAATTTCACTCATTTTTTCCAGTTGTTATACCTTCAATGTTCCTCCATCCCTTCTTAGACTCGCTAGGACATCCCCTTCTTGGTGGGTAGAAGAATTCTTCCATTTCAGGTGTTCAATACTACCGACATTTTTTTCTGCCTTGAAGAGTGGATTCTGTATCTCATCGAAGCAGCACATCATTATGTGTGTATGTGGGCATTGATGAAATCTAACCAATTTAATCTTTTCATTAGAGTGATAGAACCATTGACATTTCATGAAAGGATTGAGCCCCTCAATTTTGTCCCTTGCCTGCATTGTGTTTGCATCATCCCTTTTTAGATCTCTTGTTAAAAATACATTATTTCTTTAAATGTATTTAATTTTAGTTTTTTATTTTAAATTTTAATTTAAATTTCAAATTAAATTTAAATGTATTTAATTTAAATTATTTTAAATTAAATTTAATTTTTTTTTCCTTCTAAATGTTGATCCATGATGTCAGCCCCCAAATCTCTGGTCACTTCAAGTATACACAAAATGAGACAAAGGAATGTAGACTTACAAAGAATAACCATTTAGCTTTTATAGGTCCTCCTTTTATTTTATTTTTATTGTTTTTTAAAGATTTTGTTTATTTACTTGACAGACAGAGATCACAAGTAGGCAGAGAGGCAGGCAGAGAGAGAGGAGGAAGCAGGCTCCCCGCTGAGCAAAGAGCCAGACGCGGGGCTCGATCCCAGGACCCCGGGATCATGACCTGAGTCGAAGGCAGAGGCTTTAACTAACCACTGAGCCACCCAGGCGCCCCATAGGTCCTCCTTTTAAAAGACAGAAGCGTTTACCTTCCCAAAAAAAAACCAAATTCAGAAGGAAAGACTAGGATGAAAGTCACCTCCATCAGCCTATAAACAGATACTCAATACCAAAAAAACTGTAAACTCCAAAGAGATGCCAACTGTTTAAAAAAAATGCAGGCGATTTTAGGTAATAATAACTTTCATGGAGACTGAGGAGGTAGAGGTGGTCGAATTGTTCAGGAGGCACAAAAAACATGCGAATAACCTTGTAATGAAAGGAAGGGAGACTAAGATGCTGAACAAAAGTGTTTTATTAGGCAAGAAAATAAATAAATAAATAAATAAATAAATAAATAACACACACACACACACACACACACACACACACACACACGTGTGTGTGTGTGCATATAAAATATCCCAGTCCTAAACACCAGCACCTGGTAGAGTGATGTTATTTGGAAATAGGGTCCCTGGAGTTGTAACTAGTGAGGATAAGGTCTTATTTGAACAGACTGGGCCCCTCATTCAGGAGGACTTGTGTCCTTCGAAGATGGGAAACTGGGGACACACAGATACACCCTGAGGGAGACGGCCATGTGAAAAAGTCCAAAGCCAGGGCAAAACTTCAAGCTGGGAGAGGGGCTTGGAACAGATCCTTCCTTAATACCCACAAAAAGAGCATGGGCTACCAATGTTATAGCCTTTAGAACTGTGACACTGTCCACTTCTGTTGTTTCAGGCTCTAGGCTTGTGGTATCTTGTAAAAGCAACCTTAGAGAAATAATAGAAAGCTGGTTAGAGGAAAAGAAACCCACCGGAAGCCCATGGGAATTGGAAAAGAAAAAAAAAATCTCTATCTCTCTAAGTCTTTAAAATATTGAAAATGAACGCATATTTGTGAACCCTGTGAAAAGGAAAAGAAGCAAAGACACACACAAAAAATACACTGAGCCCCAGGACACACTCAGCTTTTCACCCTGAGGAGTTCTGGATGGTGGGGATAGGGAGGAGATTCCAAGGAAAAGAAGGGAATCTCCCAGGTGTGAGGAAAGAGAGATTGGGATTCAGGAAGGCTGGAGTGAGGAAAAGGCCATGGGTTCCAGAAAGAAGGAAGTCAAGTAGAAAACAAGCTCTTGGAAATACACCCTGGAGTCCTCTTGAGTCGTTGCTCAATAGAAAGCATCTAAGTAAATGCCCCAGGTTCTAACACAGTGTCAAGGCAACTGATCCAGATGGTTGCCAAGACTCCTCCAAGGCGAGGCACCAGCCAGCGTACCCTGCCCTGCATCTGGCTCTTTCCTTAGCAGGGAGCCTGTTGGCCCTTCTCTCTCTGCCTTTCTCTCTCTCTCCTTCTCCTCTCTGTCAAGGGAAGAAAGAAAATCTTTAAAAAAAATCATCAAACAACCCTCCATAATCTTGTTCATTAGGACTCCATGCGTCAACATTTGATTTTTGCTTCTTGAATTGAAGGAATTAGTTGATTGATTGATGGATTTGACAGAAAGACAGAGACAGTGAGAGAGGGAGCACAACTGGAGAGGGAGTGGAACTGGGAGAGGGAGAAGCAGGCTTCCTGCTGAGCAGAGAGCCCCAGGCAGGGCTTGAGCCCAAGTCCCTGGCCTCAGGACCCCAGCAGAAAGAAGCCATCCAGGTGCCCCACTCCATGATTACATCCGTTTTTCAGGATTTAATCCATTGGAATAAACAACCTATTTGGGGTTCTTCTCCTCTGGGTTAACACTAACACATTGTGTTTTCCTTAGCTCTTTTGTGATCACTGAGGATTTTAGGAATCTGTTCATGTGTTTCTTGCCTGATGGTTTTCTCCTTGGGATATTTCTGTTCAAGGATTTTCATTGTTTTAAAGTTAACCTATTTGAAAATACCATTTGATAGTTACCTACCTATCGTTCTTGATTCCTAATCTGTAACATTCAGGGGTGAACAGAGAGCCTCCACGTGTTCCTCCAGCATTAAAAGTCAGTGAATGGTGAAAAGCGGGGGTCGCAGGTCAAAAGAGCATCTTGAGGCTAACGTCACTATGACATGGGAAGTCGAGGTCCACAGCATCTTCATCTGAAATTCCGCGAGAGCTCCCATTTACCTAGTGCCCAGCCTGTGTCTGTTTTCCACTAATGTCAGGATTCTAGAAGTTCATGCACTGCCCACCACTGACAGTAGGGGCATCTCTCTGTCCAGATTTTCCCTTTACATAAGGAGGTCAGTTACAGGAGATTAGGGCCTACTCTAAGGACCTCATTGTAATGCGATTGCATCTGTAAGGACTCTAGTTCCAAAT
>NW_026743633.1:0-3328 GCF_022355385.1 Mustela nigripes
GTGTTATTCCTTATGGTCCACAAGTAAGTGAAACCATATGATAATTGACTCTCTCTGCTTGACTTATTTCACTCAGCACAAAATCATTTAAACAATGTTGAAAGAACACTTAAATCTCTAAAACATCTAAATCTCTATTGTTTTAATTTTACTATGTTCAAAAGTAATATCATGTTGTTATTGACTTCTAGTTTCGTGGTCTTGTGGTCAGAAAAGATGCATGGTATAGCTTTGATGTTCTTTAATTAGTTGAGGCTTCCTTTATGTGTTATTACACATCTATTCTGGAGAATGTTCCTTGTGCATTTCAAAAGAATTTATTTTCTGCTATTTTAGGATGGAATACTCTGAATATATCTGTCAAATCCATCTGTGTCTATCTGTCACTCAAAGCCATTGATTTCTTGTTGATTTTCTGTTTAGATTACCTGTTTATTGTTGTAAGTGGGACCATTATTGTATTATTATAAACTGGTTCCTTTATGTTTTCCATTAAGATTTTTATATATTTGGGTGCTCTTTTATTAGGTGCATAAATATTTATAGTTGTGATATCTTCTTGTTGGAGTTTCCCCTTTATTATGGTATAATGCCCTTTTTTGTCTTTTTTCATGGTCTTAATTTTTAAGTCTTGTTCGTCTGAAATAAGTGTTGCTACTCTGGCTTTCTTTTGACAACCACATGCCAGATAGAAGTTTCTCCATCCCTTCACTTTCAAGCTGCAGGTGTCTTTAGGTCTGAAATGAGTCTCTTGTAGGCACCATATAGATGGGTCTAGTTTTTTGTTGTTGTTGTTGTTGGTTTTTTTATTTTTTACTTTTTATGTCACCCTGTGTCTTTTCATGGGGCCATTTAGTACAATTACATTCAAAGTAATTATAGATAGATATGTATTCATTGTCATTTTATTATTTGTTTTGTGGTTGTGTCTGAAGATTTTCTCTGATCCTTTGTTGTCTTTCTCTATTTTATGCTTTGATGATTTTCTTTAGTGATGTATTTGGTTTTCTTTCTTTTATTCTTTGCATATTTATTAGTGGTTTTTGATATATGATTAACATTGTTTATATGTAATCTCTTCATCATTACCAGTGTATATTAAGTTGATAGTTTAAGTTTGAAACCATTTTTCCTCCTCTCCTCCCACGTTTTGGGTATATGTATTATATTTTATACATTTTTTTTTGTAAATTTAGTCACTGAATATAGAAAAATATATTTTTACTGCTTTTGTGTTTCCCACCTTCATACTGTCACTTTTATTCTATGCTTTCCACTCAAACAGTCCCCTTTAATATTTCTGGTAGGGCTGGTTTAATAGTCATGAACTCCTTTAGTTTTGTTTGTCTGGGAAACTTTATCTCTCCACCTATTCTGAATGACAGCCTTGCTGTATTGAGTATTGGTTGCAGATTTTTTTCCCCATCTAGCACTTTGAATATAACATACCACTCTCTTCCACTCTCTTCTGGTTTGCAAAGTTTCTATTGAAAAATCTCCTGCTAGTCTTACAGGTTTCCCCTTAAGTTACTATCTTCTTTTGTCTTGCCACTTAATTTTTTTTCTTTATTATTATATTTTGCCAATTTAATTTTAAAGTATCTTAGTGTGTGTCTCCTTTTTAAAAAATTTTGATTGGGAATTCTCTCTGCTTCTGGATCTAGATTTCTGTTTCCTTCCCCAGATTACAGAAGTTTTCAAATACTTTGTCTTCAAATAAAATTTTCACTCTTCTGGGACTCCTATAATATGAATATTATAATTTATAGAGTCATTGAGTTTCCTATCTCTATTCAGGTCTTGGATATATCTTTTTTTATCTCTTTTGTTTACTTTGATTAGTTCCCATTACTGTCTTCTGGGTCTCCAATTTATTCCTCTGCTTCTTCCATGTTTCTGTTCATTTCTGCAAAGAAGACATCTAAATGGCCAACAGACACATGGAAAAGTGCTTATCATCCCTTGGCATAAGTGAAATACAAATCAAAAACTTAGTGAAATACCACCTTACACCAGTCATAATGGCTAAAATTAACCAGTCAGGAAATGACAGGTGTTTACAGGGATGCAGAGAAAGGGGAAACCTCCTACACTGTTGGTAGGAATGCAAGGGTTCCCTTTTCTCAGCATCCCCGTCAACACCTGTCATTGCCTGACCAGTATTGATTTGTATTTCCCTTGCCTTTGGAGAAGTTCCTTGGAAGAAGTTGATGTGGCTGCAGTAGAAGAGGTGGCTGCTTGTATGCCTTCAAGGATTTGGATGGATTCCAGTCTCACATTGAGCTTTCATCCCTTTTGAGTCTATTTTTATCTATGGTGTAAGGAAATGGTCCAGTTTCATTCTTCTGCATGTGGCTATCCAATTTGTTGGATAGCCAACACCATTTGTTGAAGAAACTATCCTTTTTTTTCAACACCATTTGTTGAAGAAACTATCCTTTTTTTTCCGTTGGACATTTTTTCCTGGTTTGTTGAAGATTACTTGATCATAGACCCTCAACTCTATGATTGAATGTTGAAGGTCCATTTCTGGGCTCTCTATTCTGTTCCATTGATCTATATGTCTGTTTTTGTACCAGTATCATATTGTCTTGCTGATTACAGCTTTGTAATGGAGCTTGAATACTGGAATTGTGATGCTGCCAACTTTGCTATCATTTTCAATGTTCCTCTGGCTATTTGGGGTCTTTTCTGGTTCCATATAAATTTTAGGATTATTTGCTCCATTTATTTTTTTTAAAAACTGATGGTATTTTGATAGGGATTTCATTAAATGTGTAGATTGCTCTAGGTAGCATAGAGATTTTCACAATATTTGTTCTTCATATCCATAAGCATGGAACATTTTTCCATTTCTTTGTGTCTTCATCAATTTCTTTCATAAGTACTGTATAGTTTTCTGAGTACAGATTCTTTGCCTCTTTGGTTAGACTAATTCCTAGGTATGTTATGGTTTTGAGTGCAATTGTAAATGATATTGACTCCTTAATTTCTCTTTCTTCTGTCTTGTTGGTGTATAGAAATGCAACTGATTTCTGTGCATTGATTTATATCCTGACACTTTTCCGAACTCCTGTATGGGTTCTAGTAGTTTTAGAGTGGAGTCTTTTGGGTTTTCCACATAAAGTATTATATCATCTGCAAAGAGTGAGAGTTTGACTTTCTCTTTGCTGATTCAGATGCCTTTTACTTCTTTTTGTTGTCTGATGGCTGAGGCTAGGATTTCTAGTACCATGTTGAAAAGCAGTGGTGATAATGGACATCCCAGCCATGTTCCTGACCTTAGTGGAAAAGCTCTCAGTTTTTCCCCATTGAGAATGATATTTGT
>NW_026743634.1:0-3325 GCF_022355385.1 Mustela nigripes
TGAGCAAACTCAGGGGCATGGGCTAGATACAGCCCATCTCAAAGACCTGACTTCTTCTGTCTGCTGTGGACCCACAGGGCTGGGCCATGTGAATATGTCTGTATCATGGTTCAACCTAGGGGCTTGTGCTCCAGTGTGAAGATTGGAGAGAGAACATGGGTCCAAGTCAACATGCGGCTGGGCAGTGAACTTTTAGAACAAAATCTCAGAAGGGCCTTTGGGTCACGTTTCCACGTTCTGTGACATGGAAGTGAATCACCAAGTCAGGACCACACTCAGGGTCACACAAACATGTCTACAGAGGAGTTGGGGAACCAATGGAGCCCCTGAAGGGAGACTGTAAAGATCCCTGCAGGGTCTGGGCCTTGCCCAGAATCAGACTGGTAGGGAGGCTTAGCAGGCTTGAACCCAGCTCTTTGAGTGTCCTCAAAGTTGGGGTCTGGGATGCAACCTAGCCATTCACTGGGGGCTCTGGAAAAGTTTTTCTGGAAGGAAGTGGCTGTCGGCCTGGAAATGTTATCGGGCTGAGGGTGATCATTGATATCCTAGAGAGGAGACATCTCCCCAGGTTCTTGTCTGAGGAGGATCCCGGGTCATGGCGACCCACTGGATGGACCACCATCTGCATCACACCCTTTGGAAAGGAGGGAACAGCCTGCATCCTGGAACAGGCGGTCTCTAGGGGTAAGGGTACATTCTGACCATCAAGGGCCAAGACTCCAGTCCCCTCTTTAGGGTTTGCGTTGAAAATTCGAAGCCTAAGAACTTGGGAAGCTATTATCCAGCCTTCTGTAGGTGGAGCTGTCCTCTTCTGGGACTCCAGAACGTGAGCACCGATGAACACATGTGTGCACACAGGAGCGAGTGTGCTTGTGCACACAAACACACACACCCCAGGAGGGACTGTGGGGTGGGATCCCATTAGTAGCAGATTCCAAGAAGTTGATAGGAGGGAGGAAATTGGGTGGGAGGTATTTCCTACCTGTGACAGCACTCCTCTAACATCATAGCTATTATCCAACCTATGCCTGTGGACATCTGATAGAAAGACATGCTGGAATCATCCATATTTTGCAGAGAAGGGACCATCCCTGTCAGGCCCAATGGCTTATCTAAGGTCCAAACCAGGTAAGTATAGAGACTTGTGTCTGAAACCAGGTGTGTTTGCAAGCTGGGGCCCTGGCTGCTCCCAGACCTTCCCTGGGGGCCTGTTCTGAGGGGTGTGTTGGGGTCACTGTGTACAGATGAGATGTGTCCTTGCATGCAGAAGGGGGAAGAGGAGATGGCAGACCGGAGCACTGTTCGTGTAGGGATCCAACCAGGAGTGGGCCCCGGGAGGGGATCACAGGAAGTGATATCACTTCCTTGACAACCTGCCCCCAGAACTTGGAACCCCTGCAACCAGGCACCCACATTCTAGTCCGGTAGCAGGGTTACTGGGCTCAGGACATCTGACACAGAAAGATGTTTTCGTGTTGTGTGCCGAGTTTCCAGGGCTCTGGGTATCAGAAACCCCAGGAAAATGGCTTGTTTTCATGTTGCAGGCATTGGCTGAAACCACCCCCCCGATGCCTCAGGATATTTCGAGGGAAACGCCATAAGGTACTTACTACTGAGGAGACTAGGTGATGCCCACCCCTCTGAACCGTCCTAGGGAAGCCCCATCCCTTCCTCTGGAGTTTGAGGGGAGGAGGGATATGTGGGGGTTCCCGCCCATGGGCTGGAGGAGGTTGAGCACAGTGGATACCCTGGTGGTCCCTTCTTGTTTACACCAATGTCAGGGTGGGCTGGGTGCACAGGGAATTCCTGAGGTGACTCTGAGCTGTGCCAGAGCACATCCAAGGCCCTGAAGCTGGGCCACGTTTCTGTCCTTGGGGGAGGGCTCTGCCACCTGGGCTGTGGTGTGTCTGGAATGGAGCACCCTGGGTCTGAAGACCAGCAAAGGCCTCCAAACAGGGCTCTAAGGCCTCCTGCCTGGCTGCTGGGCACTGTCTTTACAGAACGCTCCAGAGGACATGGTGGAGGAGGTGAACGAGGAGAATCCTTGCTCTCCTTCCTCCAAGGACAAGAAGCCACACAGGGCCAACAGAGTCTGGCGCTGGCTCAGGGTGAGTGCAGGTGCTGGGGAGACCCGACCCCTGGGGCACTGATGCAACACCATGGGCCCCACTTCCTAGAAGCCAGCCTGGCCTCCTAGAGTCCTGTACTCCCGTGAATCTGCATCCCATCTCTTCCCCAAACTGGCCCTCATGGTCCTGCCCACGCCTTGGATAGAAGCAGAGCCATTGTCCACATACTTATAGGAGTATCATTAAAGAGACTTTAGACCAGGTCTCATCCCGTTGATCTAGACTCCTTTTGCCCTGGCTAGGCATTTTCCTAACTCGTGCTCCCAGGTGCCCCCACTGGCCCAACAGTCCTTCCTCAAGTTCTTCAAGTATTGCAAATCATCATTTGCAAGAATGAGTTGGGAAACTCTGATCCAAAGGGACATGGGGCCCATGGTACTCTGTCTCTTGCTCTGCGCTTTGGTTTTGATGGAACACATGGTTGGGGCCCCCCCAAGGACAGGAACAGGGGCCTCACTGCACTGCACTGAACAGCAGTCCGGAAGGCCAGTCATTGATCACAGCCATGGAGCCCTTTACTGGGGCAGGACTGGATGTAATCCCTTCTGTGGCCAAGGCACAGTGCTGCATCCTACAGCCTCCATGCCCTCCAATCCTAAGCCCTCTCGCCTAAAACATCTCTGTGTTCTCATCTCAAGATATGTTGTGTGCCTGGGTGGCTCAGGGGGTTCAGCCTCTGCTTGCAGCTCAGGTCATGGTCTCAGGGTCCTGGGATCGAGGCCCACGTCATGGGTCTCTGCTCAGTGGGGAGCCTGTTTCCCCCCTCTGTCTGGCTGCCTCTCTGCCTACTTGTGACCTCTCTCTGTGTCAAATGAATAAATAAAATGTCTTTTGAAAAAATAAAAAGAATGGGCTATGTCATCAGAAATCACAGGATCCATGCCACTCACGCAGGGACATGCTATCGATACTCTACTCACAAAGGGTTCTGAGATACTAGGAAGTTGAGACATCATTTCTATCAATTCTTTATATGGATACCAAGAACATTTTCTCTTTGCCTTTAAGGCTTCTTAACTGATTGGCTGATTGATGGATTTGAGAGAGAGACAGGGGGAGAATGGGGAGAAGCAGAGGGAGAGACAGAATCCTCAAGCAGACACTGCCCTATGGACACAGCCAGCTCTATGAGGAACAAAGCCTCAGGACACAGAGACCATGACCTGAAGCAAAACCAAGAGCCTTAGGCTGAACCC
>NW_026743635.1:0-2720 GCF_022355385.1 Mustela nigripes
ATGCTGGTTTCTCCTACACTGAACGTTGGACAACATGCCAACCACAAGGTTTCTTGCCATGGTTAAGGAAGAGTTCTGATTTCTGCATCACAGTCACCCCTGGGCAGTTATTGGAGATAAGGTGTAGGTTCTGAAGCCTGAAAACTGAGGTAGGGAAGAGATGATGACCTAAGGCCATGTCGGGTCTGATGTGCTCAGTGTGTGTCAGCTGTCTGGGTGTTGATCATGAGGTCCGGGCTCAGGTTGTCAGACGGTGCATTAGTGCCCAGGTTAGACTATATATTTTGGGTGCATTCGAGTGCTGTGTATGTTCTTATCTGAAGAACTCTTCAGGGTATGAAGAATGAGCGAGTCTGAGGTGCGTGTTCAGGCTTTTGTGTCTGGATTTTATATCAGCGATGGCCGTGGAATGTTGGAGAGGCCTCAGGGGCCATGGACGTATCTTGCTCTCTGTGGATTTGGCCCGATCCCAATTGTTTTTCATCAATCTGTGGGATGGGAGGACTCCTTTCAGGTTTGTTACCTCAGGTGTCCCACCAAATGAGGGATTCCAGTGTAGAGCCCTGGGGAGGGGCGACTGGACAACCAGAAATCTGGTTAAAAATTGGGGCCTAGGGACATGTCAAGCCCATTATGACATCTAA
Source organism: Mustela nigripes (assembly GCF_022355385.1). Lineage (NCBI taxonomy): Eukaryota > Metazoa > Chordata > Mammalia > Carnivora > Mustelidae > Mustela > Mustela nigripes. The sequence continues at coordinate 645 of NW_026743635.1, forward strand.
TGGTCCAGCCACTGAGAGGACGTACTAGAGGACAGGACTCACGCTGGGGGTCACAATACGTGTTTATGCCCTCGTCGCACTCATGAATGGGCGGGGCCTCAGGGTGAATGCTGGTTTCTCCTACATTGAACGTTGGACAACATGCCAACCACAAGGTTTCTTAACATTGGTAACGAAGAGTTCTGATTTATGCTTCACAGTCACCCCTGGGCAGTGATTGGTGGTAAGGTCTAGGTTCTAAAGCCTGAAAACTGAGGTAGGGAAGAGATGATTACCTAAGTACATGGTGGGTCTGATGTGCTCAGTGTGCGGTCAGCTGTCTGGGTGTTGGTCACGAGGTCCGGGCTCAGGTTGTCATACGGTGCATTAGTGCCCAGGTTAGACTATATATTTTGGGCGAATTCGAATGCCATGTAGGTTCTTATCTGAAGAACTCTTCAGGAATTGAAGAATGAGAGAGTCTGAGGTGCCTGCTCAGGCTTTTGTCTCTGGATTTTCTATCAACGATGGCCGTGGAATGTTGGGGAGGACTCATGGCCATGGACGAATCTTGCTCTCTGTGGATTTGGCCCGATCCCAATTGTTTTTCGTCAATCTCTGGGATGGGAGGACTCCTTTCAGGTTTGTTACCTCAGGTGTCCCACCAAAAGACGAATTCCAAAGCAGAACCCTGGGGAAGAGTGAAGGCACATCCCAAACTCTGGTTTAATTTGGGGCCTAGGTGCATGGCAAGCCCAATATGCTGTCTCTCCATCCAGGCACTGAGAGGCCTTACCTAAGTACTGGGCTCAGGCTGAGGGGTCACAATGTGTGTTTGTAACCAATGTGGCCCACAAGCATGGGCGGGGCCTCATGGGCCACAGTGGTATAAGGACACTGAACCTTGGACAACATGCCAACCACAAGGTTTCTTGCCATGAGGAAAGAGTTCTGATTTCTGCATCATTTTCAAACCCGGGCCATGATAGGAGATAAGGTCTAGGTTCTGAAGCCTGAAACCGAGGTTCAGAAGAGATGACGACCTAAGGCCATGGCGGGTCCGATGTGCTCAGTGTGTGGCCAGCTTTCTGGGTGGGGCCTGGAGTTCCAAGCTCAGGCTGTGTCAGAAGGGGCACTAGTGCCCAGGTCAGCCTATATATTTGGGGTACAGCCAAATGGCATGCAGGTTGATCCTCATTTGGGGTTTCTGGGTAGCCCCAGAGGGCAATTTTTTTTTTTTTCTGGAGGGCAGGCAGAATGCTGCATTGTAGTTCTGGATTGCCAAACTAGAGGGTTTGTGGGCCAGTAGTCTGAGGACGGAAGTCTGAGAACCCAAGCTAGGCCTAGGTTTCTGGGTGAGGATATGGCAGGCACAATCTGCAGACCTGAATCGAGATCTCGTGCATCTGAAGTCAGGGTGAGGATCAGACGATCGCTCAGTTTGGACATTCTGTCCCTGATGGCCCCTTCTTGAAGGTGGGGTGGATCACGAGGCCATGGGGGTTTTTCCCACGATGGGAGTTGTGAGAAGCTCCCAACTGCAAAGAATCTTCTGCAGGACAATTGAGACATGTTGTTTGGCTCCAGGACAACGATTCCAAGCAGGGTTCTAAGGATGGATGTCTCGGTAGCCCACCTCGCATTCCAATTGTCTCCAAGCAAAGAGACAGGTTAGATCTACTGGATCTGAAGGAGCCACCGAGGAGGCTGATTTGAAATGGACTCTCCTGTGGATGTGTCCTAATATGATTTTGTGTCTATGGAGACCTTGGAATGAAGCGGTGGCACTGGGGCCCTGAAGGGTTCTCCTAAAGAGAGGCTTTCAAATAGCTCCATCGTGCAAGGTTCCCATGAGTAGATGAGATTTGTTCTGATGGGTGAGTCAAGAAACAGCCATATGCTGTTATTGAAATCCAGGCCTCTGAGGAGAGATGCCTGGAAACCAAAGCAATGGATCCGATATTTGCCTAGGTGCCTGTTGCTACCTTTTTACCTCTGGGCACATCAGTCTATGGGTCTGAGTGCCGGTAGGTGCTCAGATGGGCCCAGATTGCCCCATTTGTCCTGGGAAGCCACAAATATTGGGATGGCCTCAGA
>NW_026743635.1:2820-3325 GCF_022355385.1 Mustela nigripes
TGGTGAGTCAAGAAACAGCCATATGCTGTTATTGAAATCCAGGCCTCTGAGGAGAGATGCCTGGAAACCAAAGCAATGGATCCGATATTTGCCTAGGTGCCTGTTGCTACCTTTTTACCTCTGGGCACATCAGTCTATGGGTCTGAGTGCCGGTAGGTGCTCAGATGGGCCCAGATTGCCCCATTTGTCCTGGGAAGCCACAAATATTGGGATGGCCTCAGGGACTTTGGAGGTTTATACTCTTAGTAGGGTTGTTGCCATTGCAATGGGCAGATACAATTCCCTTGGAGAGGGCAATCACAGTCGTCAGGTTTGGCGGCAGGGGGCGGAGCCTGTAGGGTTTGTAGGCCAGGGCTCTTTGGACAGTTGTCTGAAAACACAAAATCGGCTTATGTTTAGGATCATAGGTATGGCAGGACTGTTCTACAGACCATGAGGAGAAGTCTTCGGGATATGATAAAAGGGCGAGTGTGAGGCTCTGGTCAAGTTTTTGTCTCTGGATATC
>NW_026743636.1:0-3324 GCF_022355385.1 Mustela nigripes
GAATGGCAGGACTGATCTACAGACCATGAGGAGAACCCTTCGGGATATGAAAAAAGGGCGAGTGTGAGGCTCTTACTCATGTTTTTGTCTCTGGATATCATGTCACTCATAGTCGTGAAATTTTCGGGTGACTTCATGGGAAATGGACGTGTCCTACTCTCTGGGGGTTTGGCCCCGTCCAAGTGTTTTGGGTGATTCTGTGGGATGGAAGAAGTCCGTTTTTTTGTTGTTTTTGTTTTGTTTTTTAACCATAGGTGTCCCACCAATTGAGCGATTCCAGAGTGGAGCGACTGGACAACCAGAAATCTGGTTAAATATTAGGGAATATAGACATGTCAAGACCATTATGACATCTAATGGTCCAGCCACTGAGAGGACTTACTAGAGGACAGGACTCACGCTAAGGGTCACAATGCGTGTTTATGCCCACGTCGCACTGAAGAATGGGCAGGGCCTCAGGGTGAATGCTTGTTTCTCCTAAACTTAACATTGTACAACATGCCAAACAGAAGGTTTCTTTCCATGGGTAAGGAGGAGTTCTGATTTCTGCATCACAGTCACACCTTGGCAGTGATTGGAGATAAGGTCTAGGTTCTGAAGCCTGAAAACTGAGGTCGGGAAGTGATGATGACATATGGCCATGACGGGTCTGATGTGCTCAGTGTGTGGTCAGTTGTCTGGGTGTTGGTCAGGAGGTCCGGGCTCAGGTTATGTCAGAGAGTGCATATTGCCCAGGTTAGACTATATAATTAGGGTACAGTTGAGTGCCGTGTAGGTTTATCCTCATTTAACCTGCCTGGGCAGCTCATTAGGCAATATATTTTTTCTAGAGGGCAGGCAGATTGCTGCATTGGGGGGTCCGAATTGCCAAACATGAGGGCTTCGGGGCCAGGAGAGTGAGGACGGAAGTCTGAGAACACAAGCTAGACTTGGGCTTCCGAGCGAGGGGACGGCAGTTACCCCCTGCAGATCTGAACCAGTATCTCATGCTTCTGACGTCAGGGCGAGGATCAGACGTTGGATTAGGTTGGAGTTTCTGTGCATGACGGCCCCTTCATAAAGGGAGCGAAGTCTCGAGTCCATGTAGGTTTTCTCACATTGGGAGTTGTGAGATGCCCCCTTCAAGGATTCCTTCTGCGGGACAATTGAGACCTGTTGGACAGCTCCGAGACATGCCATATGGTTTCTGTGCCAGTGCCATTAGATTTATTGCTCAGGCTTTTGTTTCTGGATTTTGTAGTAGCAAAGGCCGTGGGATGTCGGGAAGGCATAATAGGCCATGGAGGAATCCTCCTCTCTGTACATTTGGCCCGATAAAAATTGTTTTTCATCAATCTGGGGGATGGGAGGACTCCTTTCAGATTTGTTACCTCAGATATCCCACCAAAAGAGGAATTCCAAAGCAGACCCTGGGGAAGAGTGAAGGGACAACCCGAACTATTGTTAAAAATTGGGGCCTAGGGGCATGGCAAGCCCAATTATTTTCAAACCTGGGCAGTGATTAGAGATAAGGTCTAGGTTCTAAATCCTGAAAACCAAGGTTGGGAAGAGATGACAACCTAAGGCCATGGCGGGTCCGATGTGCTCAGTGTGTGGAAAGCTGTCTGGGTGGGGCCAGGAGGTCCAGGCTCAGTCTGTGTCAGAAAGGGCATTAGTGCCCAGGTCAGCCTATATATTTGGGGTACAGCCGAATGGCGTGTAGGTTGATCCTCATTTGGGGTTTCTGGGTAGCCCCAGAGGGCAATGTTTTTCTTCTGGAGGACAGGCAGAGTGCTGCATTGTAGTTCTAGATTGCCAAACTGGAGGGCTTGTGGGACAGTAGTCTGAGGAGAGAAGTCTAAGAACCCAAGCTAGGCCTAGGTTTCTGGGTGAGGATATGGCACGCACAATCTGCAGACCTGAATCGAGATCTCGTGCATCTGAAGTCAGGGCGAGGATCAGAGGATCGCTCAAGTTGGACATTCTGTCCCTGATGGCCCCTTCTTGAAGGTGGGGTGGAACACGAGGCCATGGGGGTTTTCCCACGATGGGAGTAGTGAGAAGCTCGCAACTGCAAATATTCTTCTGCAGGACAATTGAGACCTGTTGGTTGGAGCCAGGCCAATGATTCTGAGCAGGGTTCTAAGGCTGGATGGCTGTGTAGCCCTCCTCGCATTCCAATTGTCTCCAAGCAACAAGACAGGTTAGATCTGCTGGATCTGGGGGGAGCAACCGAGGAGGCTGAGTTGAAATGGACTCTCCCGTGGATGCGTCCTAATATGATTTTGTGTCTATGGAGACCTTGGAGTGGGGCGGTGGCACTGGGGCCCTGAAGGATTCTCCGAAAGAGAGGCGTTCACACAGCTCCATCGTGCAAGTTTCTCATGTGTAGAAGAGATTTGTTCTAATGGGTGAGTCAAGAAACAGCCATATGCTGATATTGAAATCCAGGCCTCTGAGGAGAGATGCCTGGAAACCAAATCAATAGATCCGTTAGGTGCCTAGGGGCCGGTTTGTTCCTTTTTACCTCTGGGGACATCAGTCTATGGGTCTAACTGAGGGTAGGTGCTCAGATGGGCCCAGATTACCCCTGTTTGTCCTGGGAAGCCACAAATAATGGGATGGACTCAGGGACATTGGAGGTTTATCCTCTTAGTAGGGTTGTGGCCATTGGAATGGGCACATACAATTCCCTTGGAGAGTGCAAGCACAGTCGTCACGTTTGGCTCCAGGGGCCTGAGCCTGTAGGGTGTGTAGGCCAGGGCTGCTTGGACAGATGTCTGAAAACACAAACTCAGCTTATGTTTCGTTTCATAGGTATGGCAGGACTGATCTACAGACCATGAAGAGAATTCTTCGGGATATGAAAAAATGGCGACTGTGAAGCTTTGCTCAAGTTTTTATCTCTAGATAACGTGTCATGCATGGTTGTGAAATTTCCGGGTGACTTCATGGGAAATGGACGAGTCTTACTCTCTGGTGGTTTGGCCCCATCCAAAGAGTTTGGTGTCATTCTGTGGGATGGAAGAAGTCCGTTGTTCTGTTGCTGTTGATTTGTTTTGTGTTGTTTTTCAACCTCAGCTGTCCCACCAATGAGGGATTCCAGAGTAGAACCCTGGGGTGGGGCGACTGGACAACCAGAAATCTGGTTAAAAATTGGGGCCTAGGGACATGTCAAGCCCATTATGACATCTAATGGTCCAGCGACTGAGAGGAAGTACTAGAGGACAGGACTCACGCTGAGGGACACAATGCGTGTTTATGCCTAGTCGCTCTCAAGAATGGGCGGGGCCTCAGGGTGAATGCTGGTTTCTCCTACACTGAACGTTGGACAACATGCCAACC
>NW_026743637.1:0-3324 GCF_022355385.1 Mustela nigripes
CTATTTCTAGCCTGGTACGGATACCTTTGTGTGCAGGCAAAGAGCAAGGGCGCCTTGGTTGAACTGGTTGCCACTTGCTGGTCAAGTTTAGAGGGTTCTTGGATTTCAACATCAGAAAGGAGCCCTTGTGTCTGGGTCCAGTCAGTCGGTTGGAGGGGGTCTGGTTGCCCTAAGCCTGAGTTGGTCCATCCACAAGACCCCCTGTCCATCTCTGAAGGCTGGGTCCCGGGCCAGGGCTGGGACGGACCTCTCTGATTTTGCCCCTTGGCCAAGAGGCCGAAATGTCCTCGTGAAGTTGAGGGAGTGGACCAGAAACAGAAACAAATGGCTTTAGTTCCAGGAAGTCAGAAATGGAAGGAAAAGTTGTAGATCTGCTTTTCTGCTTTGAGACCCACTGTGGACTAGGCTTTTGCTGTGCTGGCCAGAACTCTGCAGCTGACCTTGGGAAAGCCCTTCTCCTCTCTAGGCCTCAACTTCCTCATATGTAAAGTACATCTGGGATTAGTCAAGATCCTTCTGGGTCTGACATGCTGTGTGGTTCTAGCTGTCCCAGTACTGTCTCTCTTTGCCGGGGGTCAATGAGCCTGAAGGCATGTGGCGAGGGATAGGGAGAAGGGGCCCGAGAGTCGTCCGGTGCGGGTTCTTGTGAGTTTAATTCACTGAAAGGGGGAGGACAAGAAAGGGGTAAGAAAATAAAGTAAAACGAAGGAAGAACCTAAGAGGGGAGTTGAGGAGGGGGAAGGTAGGAAACCTGGAGGTGGCACAATGACCTCAGGGCTCCTCAGGTACATCCTGGCCTGGCGGACATTGTTAGAAGGGGAGGTGAGGGAGTGGCAAGTCTTGTTTTCCAAAGAAGGCCACAATACCATCGCCGCCCCCACGTGCTTCTGCAATGTGGTCTTGTCATTGCCCTGTGAAGAAGGAAAAGTTCATTTTCTCTCCCCTAAAACCGGGGTTGTCCTTCTGACTCACTTGTGGCCAGTAGAATGTGGCAGCAGTTCCGTTGGGTGCCTTCAGAGGCTCAGGGAGAAGCAGCTTCCACTTGGCTATCTTGAGATATTTGCTCTGAGGGAAGCCAATCTGACTACCCGTGAGCACCATGAGGAAGGCCGCGTGTAGGCATTCCTGTGGAGAACCCCACCTTATCGCCATCTCCCTCAAGGCACCAGACTCGTGAGTGAAGATTGGACTCGCCAGCCCTGACTGCTGGTTCACTTCACTTGCTACCATGAGGAGCAGAAGAAACCGCTCCCAGTGGAGCCCTGCCCAAATTCTTGATGTAGAGCAATCTACGAGATATCATTTTTTAGGTCACAAAGTTTTGGGGGGGGGGCGTTTGTTATAAAGCAAAAGGATGGCAGGAGAGGCTTCTAAAAATACAAGCTTCCTTAAAACGGGAAACCCTTAAACATGTATGAACAAGACTTTTAAGAGCTCAGAGATGTGTGAGATTTCAAAACAATTGGGAGGCCAACTTCTCACGTTGCCTGTCCAGGACATTACCACAAAGTTACCATTTTCTATAGGTCACCGTACTATGTATTTTTTTAAAAAGTGTGTTTTTATGGGACAAAAGGGACAAAAGGCACCCATCCCGGCAGATCGGTTAGAAGGAAAGAGGTGAGAAGCAGCACATGTTGGCGAGGATGGGAAACAGCAGAGCGCCCACGCATTCCTGGTGGGAGCGCAAAGTAATGGGACAGTCACTGTTGGAATTAGCATCTGGGACTGAACATATGTGTGTATTCAGTTCCGTTTCTATATGTCTGACAGAAATGTATGTATATTTTTACCCAAAGTTCTGCATATAAATGTTCATAGCAGCACTATTCTTATTAGCCCCAAAGTGGAAGTAACTCGAACACCCACCAAAGGCTGAATGAATCAGTAAATAGTCGAATATGAAATATATCTGTAATGAAATATAGCTGTGAGAAGGAATAGTTGCCACAAAAATCATGGACAAACCTCATGACTCTGCTGTTGAGGGAGAGAACCCGGAGTCAAAGAATACATACAACGTGATTCCATTCACCTAAAGTGGAAAAAGAAGCAAAATGAGTCTCCGATGTCAGAGGTTAGGGTAATGGTTCCCCCGGGTGGTAGAGAACCTGGGAGGGGCTTCTCGTATGATGTTCTATCTCCAGCTCAAATGTGAACAACAGGAGGAAGGGCATGCTCTCGAAGCAAAGGATAGTTCTTGAAATAACTCATTTAACTTTCTAAAAGGTTTTATGAAAAACTTTAATTAATTTTTAAAATTAAATGAAATGTAATAGACAGGAGGCTTTTAAGTTCTCCTTCTTTAATCTCCTGTAAATTGCGTATGGCAAGGTGCTGGGGCCGTGACTATGTCCGTGGGAGAAAGAAACCGGGCCGACGTGGTCAGCAGCCACAGAAACTGGGGGAAAGAGGCCAGCCCTCCAAGGAAGGTGCTTCTCCGAGGCTCCTCGAGGCCAACTGTATTGTGCGCACGCAAGGGCATTTCTAGAAAGATCTTTCCCAAGCTTGTGCAGGTCACGGCACATGCAGGAAACGGCAACATTGGAATGGCGTACTGGCGTATCACATGGGGCTCCCGGCAGCCAAAGCCAACTGGCTGGGTCCTCCGGGTGCCCCCAAGCTGAGTGGTATCATTTCCTCAGCACACCTGTGGGAAAACACCCACTCACAGAGTGTGGGAAAACATGAACTTCCGTAACACATTGTAAGTTCTCTTGCTCTTCTGCTCCAGGAAATTCCAGCTCTATGTGCCCTTCATTTCTGGATTACAGGTCCCATTTGCAGTAACGAAGATCACGGGGCCCAGGGGTTTATGTAGCATTCCTGGTCTCTGCTTTATGCCGCGGTCTCATTTCCCCTTCCAGCCTCATTTCCCAACACACCCTCACCCCCTTCCCGCTACCCTCCCCCACCCTCTCCCCTAAACACACGATATCCTGGGCGCGCTGTTCTTGTCTGTCATCTAGAAACATCGCCCAAGACCCCCAAGCTCCCAGGTCCTCCTCTTTCTCCATCATCTCTCTGCTCAGACCTTCCCTTCTCTACGATGCCTCTTTCTATACGCTACCCAAGGCCACCGCCGCACTTTGATTTGCGTTCCTGGTAGGTGTGTGTATACATGAATTATCTTGCCCATAGTAGGAGCTCTCAACAACTGTTTCTCGAATGACTTCTAGGCTGCAGAGAGACCGTGACACTAATTCCACCCTACCCCTGTTCTGGATGGTCACTCATTATCCCCTTGAGTCGGAACCCCCACGTTCCGAGGGTACCCGTCTTGTGGCCACTCCACACTCTGCCATTGCCCTGCCCTGGGAGCCA
>NW_026743638.1:0-3324 GCF_022355385.1 Mustela nigripes
AGGTTACAGAAATTACATGAGAAAGGGAAGTCTTTTTAGATCTCTTTTTCAACTAGAGGAACTCTCACCTTATTGATAGAATTCCAGAGTGGGAACCTATGGACATGAGGACATCTTTGAAATGTCTGAATATGTTCTTCGACATCTTTGCAAGTGACGAGGAGACCTTGACCTTAGGAGGCCTCGGCCCTCTTTGTAGCCAAAAAGATTTCAACTACAGCTTTGGGTTCTCCCTTTTAAAGTCAAGGAGACAGTCCTTCAAAAGGATACCTCCTATCATTTTACCCTCTCATCATACCTCACGTGCTGGGATCTCCAAGACCCTCCTTTCCACGTTGTGAGTATCCACTTTGGCTGGGCTGGTCTTGCCAAGAACACCACCACAGGAAATCTAGAGCCTGTAGTGCTATTAATAACATCATCTAAGACTGTATTTGCTGCCCTCATGGCCTCTTCCCACCATGACTCACTTAACCTTTTGACACATTGTATCCATTAAGCTATAGTTCCCAAAGCTCATCTTCTCTAGTGCCATTAATTTTTAGGGGACCAGGAAAACCTTAAACTTGTCCCCCTTAATTAGATCCCTGTGCCCCCACAATCTCTTTGAATGCCTTTCACCATGATCCTTGAATGAGATCTGAGACCAATGCTCGTACCTAACACTTCTTGGCACCCTGTCTGTTAGGTTCTTGGAAGAGGAGGTGGCTATGGAGGTGAGTGGGGATGGGAGTGGGAGGATTTCTCCCTTCACTTCCCTTTTTGTTTTTTCCAATAATGGGTTTTGAGGGGGAGGGAAAGGTTAACCAGACCATTTATTTTCCATCTCCCATCAATAAAATGTTTACCACTCCCCACTGGAAGAATTTAGATCTTTCGTTTGAATCTCCAGGAAAATCTCCCAAACCCAGACCACCACCATGTGGATTCAGCCATCTTCTGATTTACCTCCAGATTGTCTCCTCCTAACTGCTCAAGCCACAGGTTAAGGGTGAAATGTTCAATGCCCAAGCAATTAAGTGGGGAACACGTTTATCTAAGCAATTGCATGCAGCTCTGTATCTGCATACAGGGGGTCTCTCCCAAGCCTTTCCAACCTCAGCAAAACAAGACAAAGCCCCAGCAATCTGGGGTATATATCATTCATTCATTCCTGTGTTCAACACTCATGGCAGATCCCCACCAAGACAGTGGGAGAGCAAGGACTGGAGAAATCCTGGAAGCTGAAGTCTGAGGAGGATTTCAAATTCAAGCCAGAGATTAAAGAAACATCTGGACTCGGTCCTCAGGTACATGCTGTATTCTGAACTGAGGCTAGAACCAGAGACCATTCTAATGAAAGGCCTCTACAGGTGGGTTCTCACAGGTGGGCTCCGACTCAGTTTCGTGTATATTCATTCATGAAATAGCTCTTCGGGTCAACATGCAGAAGAAAACCATTTAATAAAACTGACAATAAGGAGAGGAAAGGGAAGCCAGAAGCCATGTGAATAGGGAGAGAGAAAGAGCCAGGGCAGGAAACCAAGAATCCCTCCCTGCCCTCCTTGCTGCCAGGAAGGTATGAGGGACTAGTTTCCACCTGGGATCCCAAGTCCAGAACAAAAGCAGCGGGGCCATGGCGGGGGAGGGAAGTGGGTCCTCAGTATGCACGTGTGGGTTTATGACTCCTGACTCATTTGTTTATGCAGTGATACTTGCTGCAAGAACACTGAAGTTTGTAATATAATTTTTGAATTAATCACCAAGCTAGTTTATTATAACTTATGAAAAAATAATTTCTCATGTTGGTTTAATTCTGCTCTTACGTTATGGTCATGACATTTTCATTAAAATAAAGTAGAAAATGGAATTAAATAATAAATGAAAAATAAAAATAAAAAATAAAAAATAAAAGTAAAAATCTCGTGAAATGTTAAACTTTTCTTACTTATTTTGTTTTGCTTTTCCTCTGCCATGCTGGAAAGCTGTATTTTGCAGATAGATACAATTTTCTAGGTGCTAGGTTTGTTACTTTTGCTAAAATTTTCAATATATAAGAAGTTGAATAGTCATGGATTGTTTATTAAACTCCTTATCTACACATATAAAAATAAAACAATGATGGTGACCTGGGTATTTCTAAAATTGTATTCTGTTTTTCCATATTATGTTTTACAATGTAATTAATAAAGATTCTGCATATATTAACATCCATCCCCTTCTATCTCATCTGTATGTCCGTTACAGAGCATGTATGATTTCTATTCATTGCTGTTGTGGTGAAGAGATTGTCTGAAGTAGTCCTATATTTATGCAGGTAGATCTTAAGCTACAGTGCTCTTGTTTATTTGCTTGTTCGTGATCAGTATGTCTGAAAGATGGTAACTATTGTATCAGGTATGACGATTAAAAATATTATTGGTGCCTGATACACTGTGATGAAATAGGTAGGTCGATTCATAATTTGTTAATTAAATTAGAAAAGAAATTCCTTTGGATTTGTCCTTTATGAAGAGTTTTTTTTTTTTTAACGAATTCCTTGGGATGTTTTTTGTGTAATATATATCACATGCCTCAACCTTTAAATTTGAATGTAGAAAAGAGTTATCAGAATGAGCCTAGAAAATAATGTTATGAAATATTTTTGTTCTGTTATATTATGTTAACTTAGGAAATAATGGTAGTTATTTTTATTAGCATTTCCTACTTTCCACATGCCCTTACAGATGAGATATCAAGTTTTTCCTACTCTTTTTATAGTGGTTGTTATATTCTTCATGATCAATAACAATCAATGAAAATTCATAACATTAATTTTCTTTGGGAAAGTGATATTTTAGCAAGAATCCATGACCAAAATTTTTAGCTGTTGTTCTTCCAGGAGTTGAGACTATCAATGTTCCCGAAATTTCAAGAAATAGAACTTATTAATTGTGTTGGTTGATGTTTATTGTTTCTGAACTTAGAGGTGCATAATTCAATTTAAAATTTATTTTGGGGGCGCCTGGGTGGCTCAGTGGGTTAAAGCCTCTGCCTTTGGCTCTGGTCATGATCCCAGGGTCCTGGGATCGAGTCCCGCATCGGGCTCTCTGCCTAGAAGGGAGCCTGCTTCCTCTTCCCTCTCTCTCTGCCTGCCTCTCTGCCTACTTGTGATCTCTATCTGTCAAATAAAATAAATAAAATCTTAAAAAAAAATGGAGTGGACCTTACGGGGGTGCTTATCTGAAATTGAGGGACATTATAAAAAAAATAAAAAATAAAATTTATTTTGAATTGAAAACAAGATCTTACTGAAGTTTAGGCATCCCACTTTATATCACGCCTCCAGTACATTCTAATTTATTT
>NW_026743639.1:0-3324 GCF_022355385.1 Mustela nigripes
ATTGTCTCAATAGCTTAGGCTATTTCCTGGTCTGGTGGTGACTGTTAGTTTTCCCATTGCCTTGTTCCCTCAAAATCCTTAACGAGTGAGGTTTTTGCATTTCTTTGTAAGAACCTCCCAGGAAGTTTTGGAAGAAGTGTGCTTGGGCAAGTACACAGGTGGGGTATAGATCATTGAAAATAGCTGGGGACAAAAAATGACTTTTCTTATGTCAGGAAAACTATAACTCATCTTTAATTTTCTGGGAACCTCTAACTCTTTCTGCTGATGTTACCAGCAGGCATCTGAGATATTACTGACTGTTCTCTTTAACCTAAGGAAAAGGAAATGTAGAAAGCAAAAGACAAAACTTTAAAATCTATCCTGCAACTCATCAATTCACCTGCAGCCACCTCTCTGTCTTTCCCTTTCTCTTTTTCTCTGTTTCTCTTTCTCTCTCACTTTCTCTCTCACATACGCACAACACACGCAAATCAACTTAAAACAAGTTTTAATTTTCCCTATTCCATTTTAATATACTTGAGGCATGATCATTTTCTTAGTAAATACAAGAAAAAAAATCTAGGATGCCATCATTCTGTGTGATTAAAGTATTGAGGAATTTACTTCTAATAGCACTTATAAAAACATATTTTATTTAAGTAATATTATATAATCAGGGGACTGCATTTTTCTTATTCTCCAACTAGGGTTATTTGGCAATTAATATTTTTTCAATCAATATTCCCCTATACCTGAATGTGTGGGCAGTGACAGATGAGTTAGAGGCAAGGATGGTGAACACTCCCAACAACTGCAGACTACATATATCTTAAGCCATGATTTTCTTTGCAAAGGTCAACATTGATAATGTTCTAGTCATACCTCCGTGTACCAGGAAAGAAGTAGCATATTTCTTGAAAGACACAGCTATCAAAGCTCCATTGAGAAACCGTAAAGATGGACAAGGGATTTGCAAATTATATATCAGAAAAGGTCCATCTACTCTGATTATTAAAAAATGAATAAAAATAAAAAACCTTACTAATAACGAAACAGAGTATCCAATTTTACATGTGAAGGATATAATGGAAGAGACATGTCACCAAAAGTATATGGATGGCTTATAAGCACATGACAAATTTCCCAACATTTAGACATTAAAGAAATACAAATTAAAATCATAATGAGACATGCTTACGTATCTATTAGAATGGCTAAAATTATAAAGGCTAATTGTACTTGGTCTGAGCTAGATTGAGAAGCAACAAAAAATCTAAACTGTTGTTGGCATATATCATGATACAACCACTTTGGAAAATAGTTTGAAAAATTTTTTAAATGCAAAATATGTTGCAGTTACACAAATAGCCATTTTATTTCTAGGCATTTCACCAAGAGAAACAAACCCTATGTTCATACAAGGACTTGTATATGAATTTCATAGCAGCTTTATTTTTAAGAATTGAAAACAGTGGAAATGTTCATCAATGTCCATCCATAGAGCAAAGACAATTGGAGATTCTCAAGGTAATGATGCTGAGAAAAGAAAAGCCAGGCAATGAATAGTATATACTGTGTGATTCCATGACTATAAAAAATCTAGAAAATACAAATTTATATATAGTCACAGTCCTCAAATATATTGGTGAGATTTTAGTGCCTTCTTCTGTGCTCCCATAGCTTCCTACACTTGGATCTCTGAGCATTTGTTACACCATGTGAAAATATGAACTCTTTCTCTTTATTCTGTCTTACTAGAATAAGAATCCTTGAAATTTTATGGACATTTGAACTCTCAGTTATTAGCAGAAATTCTATCACACAGTAAGTTTCCAAATATAAAAGCCAGAGTTTTACAATGACTTCTAAGCTTTTACATGATCTAGCCACTCATATAACCTATGTGACCTCTTTCCCTGCTACTCTTCAGTCACTCACAGTGGCCTCCTTGCTATTCCTTAGATATGCCAGGCATGATCCAAACTTATGGCCTTCAAGATAGCCAATTCCTTTGTCTGGGGTGACCTTATTGCTGATAGTTCTGGGCAAATTCATCAACTTTCCATACCTTTGTTCAATTGTCAGCTTCATTGTAACTACCCTGATCTTCCTATTAAAAATTTTAACTCCCCATCCCCTGCCTAGCAACCTTGATTTTTCTCACCCTGATCGAATTTTTCTTTTTCCTCATTGTACTCATCATTTTTGAATGCACTATGCAATTTTTATTAAGGTTTATAGCTTTTAATTGTCTCACCCATTAAAATAAAAGTTCTACAAAGCCAAGTATTTCATTTACCAGTGTAGTCTGAAGTAATATCTGCCATATAATAGGTTCAGTAGACAATTGGTAAATTTCTAAATAAATTAATGTTGAGAGTATACTGAATTTCACAAGTCATTTCAATATTTTTTTCCAAAAAATAAACTATGTAAAACATACCTTAAATTTACTTTCAAAATATTTCATAGCATATAATAGACAATATACATAAGCCTTAAAGAAACAATCCTATAAATAACCATTTCATACCTACTTAAAAACTGCATAATACCACACTCATAGATCCTCTCTGAATGCTCTAAAATAACCCTTCAAAGGAAATACATATTTAAAAATAACAGATTTTTTTGGCAAATAATTTAATAAAATAAAAGTTTCATTCATCTATGTAGATAATAATAAATGTTTTTAATAAGCATGAAATTATAACTCTGAAGTGTGCTAAAATGAAACCACCTGCTAAGGGTGAGAGAACAAAAATAAACATCATTATTCCAAATAAGAGGAATTTATTACCTTTGAATCAAAGCATCTGGTTTTGTTCAAACTGGAAATAAAGGAATATGGAGACACAAACCATAGAAAGTCATATTTTAGATTCCAAAAGACTTCGAAGTGAAGAGTATACATTTTTTAATTGCTACATAATGCTACATAATGACAAGATGACAGGTTGTGACAATTAGCATTTTAAACGCTCTACTCATAATGGAACGGAAGGTGTCATTTCCGTATAATTTTTTATATGTCTTTAATTTAGTATATCTGGATACAACATATTACCAAACAGATGTTCATCAAAGACTAAATCATTTTTAATGGAACATAATAATTTGAACCTACATCTATTAATCATTTTTTCGATCTAACATTTATAGTCTCACTAAACATTTTATCAGTTGTCGACAAAATTCAAAATAAATAGGATAAAAAGTTGTGTTTGGAAAAGTAGATTTTTTTTCAAATTTGCATTTAAATGAAAATATTTGCTGATATTTTTAAAACTTTAAATGTAATTTTATATATATCTGACCTATCAGATGATATAAAATTTTTGG
>NW_026743640.1:0-3323 GCF_022355385.1 Mustela nigripes
AGGATTTAGAATAGGTAATTATCTTTATTTCCAGATTATAAAGTTAATATGTAGTAAAATGACACTATCACTTGCACTGCCTACATTTCAGTATTCTTATTTTTTTTTAAAAGATTTTATTTATTTATTTATTTGACAGAGAGAGCATGAGTAGGTAGAGCAGCAGGCAGAGGGAGAAGGAGAAGCAGGCTCCCCACTGAGCAGAGAGCGCAATGTGGGACTCAATCCCAGGACCCTAGGATCATGACCTGAGCTGAAGGCAGACATTTAAGCGACTGAGCCACCCAGGCACCCCCTGTTTCAGTATTCTTATAAAGAATAAATTCAGTGATATAAATAAAAGCATATGGGTCTTATGGATCATTCATCTAATCCCTCTCATTTACAAGTCAGCAATGAGAAATGTGGTCTAGATAACTCTTCAGATCACTTCTAACCCAGAGATTCTGAGTCTAAGCAAATTGTACAGTGAGAGTAAGTAACTGATTAAAGGTTGTGTATCTCAGAAGTCACTTTTTCCCAAATTTTTTCTTTTTTTTTTTTTTTTGAAAAAAAAATTTAAAAAGTAACTCCAGAAACTTAGTGCCTTGTTATCAACAGGAGGGAGAGCAAATCCACAACTTGAGACCCTCTGCAATTCCCCAGAAATTGGTAATCAAAAATAAACCTCAAAGGAAAAAAACAGTATATTGTAGAGTCTCTAAGGGATACTCTGCTATAGAGGACAATATTGCCCTATTGCAAATAATTACGTGTCTACATGAGTTTTTAAAAGCTTTGAAAAGGGATTACAAATCTCTATCACAGCCCTCAATTTATAACTGTCATATTCCAAATTTGAGTGCCTGAATGATAGTTCGGAATGTCTAAATCATGACTACATAAAGATGTTTACAAGCATTTAATGACTTTTAAATCTGATCTGATCTATTTAAAAGCAATTTAAAATAAACAATTCCATTGGAAGAAAAAAAAAGTGACTTCAAAAACAAAACAAAACAGAACAAAAAACACTTCCACTGTCAGGGATTAAGTTACAGACTGTTCTAAAGGGTAAATAAATGTCCTTCATTTGGATCTAGTCACAGTACCAAGTACAACATTTTATATTTTGACACTGTATTTTCAATGCATATAAAGCAATATGATCAATATTCCATCTATAATCAGTATAGTATGAAAATAATCACATAAACACACACACAAACGTACACCAAACTCTAATCTCCAGTGATCTCAAATAATTTCTACACAAATTTTAACAGCAGCCTACCCAGTTATCACAATGGATTTTCAGGATGAGAAGATGAATGGCCTTTAAGAAGTTCACAACCCACAGTTTTAAATTCTTTGGAAAAACAAAACACATGTAAATGACTCTCTCTTTCTCTTTATATATATGTGTGTATATATATATGTGATATATATATGTATGTGTATATATATATGTGTATATATATATATCCCACCAATGTCATAAAGTGGCTTCAATACTTTGTAACAAGCACTCTAGACACATCCAATTGCTTATGAGAACACAGAGCCTGAGTCATGACCTATAGACAGAGTTGATATTTCAACTTCCCCTTATGAGAACACAGAGCCTGAGTCGTGACCTATAGACAGAGTTGATGTTTCAACTTCCCCTTCCTTTTGATTTTTGTCCCCTTCTTCAATAACATATAGTCTCTCAAAACCCCTGTTTTATATATATATGTGTGTGTATGTGTGTATATGTATATATATATATATAAAATATTGTCATTTCTGAATAGTATAATGAAAAACATAATTTTGAGGAATCTAGTAATTATCAAAATGTGTATTATAAAGCTGGTTTTGATACAGTTTAAATATATACAAAGACACATTCAATTTATAGCTAACTGAAAAAGAACATAATATTAAATTTAAACATGTTATTTACATATATAATATTTAATACATTAAACTCTAGGTATATGTCAAACAAGACCAAAACTACTTTTGTGACATATTTAGATTTCCTACCTTGTATGGTTAATAAAGTCAAACTGTTTGTTTTTTATAATTTCAAGAACATTTTGTTTCTAAATAAGAGAGATTTCAGACTGTTACTTATAAATGGTTATTAGTCATTGGAAACACATGATGTTTGTGACTATGTTATTTCCTAGAAAAAAAAAAAACATACTCAGTGAAATCATTGTAATTTCCTCCTTTTATATTTGTTACCACATTTAATATCAATTAATATTAACATAATACTGATTTTTAAAGTCCTACTAACAGGGGATGTTTCAGAGAAGAATCTTTATCAGATGAATGCACCCAGCAGAGTCAAGGAATACTTTGTAGTGAATATGCAGAATTGCTACTGTTTTCATTCTTATTGACACAGGATTTCAATAGTAGAATTCTCTGTGCTTCTTTTCTGTAACCATGACAGAAACTAAATAAATCAGAACTTCCCAGCTGTATATGATGACCCATACTGGGTTGTGAATATTTGATAAGGAGGGGCAAGGGAAATTGAAACCCTCAACCCAGTATGTGTACAAAGATAATCATTTTCTGTGTTTATGCTTTGACATGAAAAAGGGTGAGAAACATTGAATTAAGGAAAATTTGTCAAATAACATAAATGATTTAAAGCTGTAGAAGGTCCAAGGCATTACAGAGTTTGGAAAGCCATACTCATAATTAAGAAATAAGCCTATTTGATGGATGAAGCCATGCTGATGGCCACTAACCATGGCACGAATTCACATGATGCGTAAGTACCTGGGAACTCCCAAGTTGTTTCATTTTTCAAGGGAAAATGTTTTTAAGTGATATCGTTTTAGGTAAAAATAGCAAAGGGTGCTATTTTTTTCACATTCTCACTCCAACAACATGAGCTTCCTAAACAGCTCCCAAACGCACTGGGGCTCTTAAATCACCAGGGGGTAGAACATCTGCAAATGTACAAATTAAAGATGACAAAGGAAGGGTATGTCTTTTCATTGTTTGATCCCTAGTCCCTGGCACAATGCTGGTCTCATATGTGACATTCAATAAATAAATAATCCTTAAATGACTGTGTTTCATCTTAAAACTGGAGCAAGATTTGGGGCACCTGGGTGGCTCTGTGGGTTAAGCCTCTGCCTTCGGCTCAGGTCATGATCTCAGGGTCCTGGGATCGAGCCCCACATCGGGCTCTCTGCTCTGCAGGGAGCCTGCTTCCTCCTCTCTCTTTCTCTCTGCTTGCCTCTCTGCCCACTTATGATCTCTCTCTGTCAAATAAATAAAATCTTAAAAAAAAAAAAAAAACTGGAGCAATATTTTACTGTAACTAGAAGAAA
>NW_026743641.1:0-3322 GCF_022355385.1 Mustela nigripes
TGTGAGCCTTGAGCAGCTTGGGGACCGGCGGCTCAGGGAGCTCTGGTGGAGCAGGAAGTTCGCTAAGGAGCCCCCAGGCAGTGGTGACCTCACTTCCCTGACGACAGAGCCCAATGCAATTGGAACCAACGTATCACGGCACCCAATAACAGAGAAAAACCCCTGTGCAGATCATATCTAGGCACATCCTAAAGGAAGCGACATGTTCTTCTACTGTACTGAAGCCCAGAGGATACAGGGAGAATTGAGCTCGCCCGCCAGACACGTACCCTCCCTGGCTGGTTATATCAGGCTTCCCCAACGCTGCAGGCCCTTTGGCTAATAAAATCAAAAGGTGACACCAGTGGACGTGGAGTCAGAGAGTCCCACACCTTCTGATCTATGGGTGTAGCCCTAGGTTCCTCCCTGTCTCTGCGTGTGTGTATGTGTGTGTGTGTGTGTGTGTGTGTGTGTGTGTGTGTGTGCCTCTGCGTGTCTGTGTGTCTGTGTGTAAAGAGGACCTGGCCATGCCATCGTGGGTGGAGGTGCCCCAAGCAGGATGAGCTGATGAGGGGTTAGATGTCTGGTGGGTAAGTCATGTTCACACCCCAGTTTAAGGCTGCTTAAGTGGGATCGGTTGTAGGGTCTACACCCTTCTGCCCAGGGTTTATCCTGAGACCCTGAATGGATGGGTCCATGACTCAGGACCAGTGCTAAACCTAACAATAACCTCTAACCCTGACCCTGACACTGACTGTGAGCCCGCCCCAAACCTTAAACCAAGCCCAGACCCTGACTCTACCCTGACCCTGACTGTGATCTTTACCTGAACCCAAAACAAAAGCTAAGCCTGGCAAGGACCCTGACGTGGACCCCGAACCTAAACCTAACTCTGACATTACCGTAAATATGACTAATACCTAACCATGACCCAGACCCTGACCCTAATCCTAACCCTGATGCTGATCTAACCCTGACCCTAACACTAACCCTGACACTGAATGTGAACATAACTCAAACCCTAAATGTAACCCTGACCCTGACACTAACACGGGCCCTACCCAAAACCTAACGCTGAACCTAACCCTAAAACAAACCCCTAACATTATACCTGACACTGACCCTAACCCGGTCTAATCCTAACCCTCAACTTACCTCTAAGCCTAACCCTAACCCCACTTTAACAATTATCCTGACCCTCTCCCTGAACAAGATCATAACCCTAACTCTGAACTTTGCCTACGTCAGAACTTAAACTTAAAAATGACCCTGGCCTTGACCTTAACACTTACCCTAACCGTGACTGTAAACCTAACTCTGACCCAATCCATGATCCTGAACAGATTAGTAACCCTAAAGCTAACCCTGATCCTGAACCTACTCATAAAACAGAACCTAAACATAAAGCTGACCTTACCATAAACATGAACCACACCCTGACCCTGACCCTAACCCTGACACTAAACCTGTCCCAAACCTAACCCTGAACTGACATGACCTTGCCCCCAAACCAAAACTTGAACCTGACCCTAAAACTAACCATGACCCTGAACCTGACCATAACCTGACCATCATCCTAACACTGACTCTGACCCTAAGGCTAACCCTGACCCTACTGTGATCCTGACCGTAAACCTAACCATGAACCTATCCCTAACCCTGACCCCTACCCTAAGCCTTACGCTAACACTGACTCCAAAGACGTCTTACCCTAACCCTGACCCTACGTCTTTCTTACCCCTAACCCTAAAACTATGCTGGTCTAAACCAGCTCTGTTCCCTCCAGCGGGGACAACAGCTGCACCCAGGCCTCCCAGAGTCTGGGAGGAGGCTGTATGGGGGTTACTGGATGGGCACTGCATTGAGTGGAGTGTGAGCCTTGAGCAGCTTGGGGACCGGCGGATCAGGGAGCTCTGGTGGAGCAGGAAGTTCGGTAAGGAGCCTCCAGGCAGTAGTGACCTCACTTCCTTGATGACAGAGCCCAACTGAATTGGAACCCACGTATCCAGGCACCCCATTAGAGAGAAAACCGCCATGCCCAGCTCATTTCTAGGCACATCCTAAAGGAAGCGACATGTTCTCTGCTGTACTAAAGCCGAGAGGATGCAGACAAAAGAGAGCTCACCCGACAGACACGTCCCCTCCCTGACAAGTCATATCAGGTTTCCCCAACACCGCAGGCCCTTTGGCTAATAAAATTAAAAGGTTACACCAGGGGCTCAGAGTCAGAGAGTCCCACACATCTTATCCAATTGTGTAGCCCTAGGTCTCCTCCCTTTCTGTGTGTGTGTGTGTGTGTGTGTGTGTGTGTGTGTGCGCGAGTGCCTCCGGGTGTCTGTGTGTCTGTGTGTAAAGAGGACCTTGCCATGCCATCGTGGGTGGAGATGCCCCAAGCAGGATCAGGCTGATGAGGGTTTAGATATCTGGTGAGCAAGTCATGTTCACATCCCAGTTTAAGGCTGGTTAAGTGGGATCGGGTGTAGGGTCTACACACTTCTGCCCAGGGTTTATCCTGAGACCCTGAACGGATGGGTCCATGACCCAGGAGCGGGGCTAACCCTAACAGTAACACTAACCCTGACCCTGACCCTGACACTGACTGTGAGCCTGTCCCAAAACCTGAAGAAGCCCTGACCATGACCCCGAACCTGACCCAGACTGTGATCCTGACCTGAACCCTAAACCTAAACCTAAGCCTGACACTGACCCTGATGTGGACCCTGAACCTCAACCTAACTCTGACATTACCGTAACCATGACTCAAACCTAACCAGGACCCTGACCCTGACCTTAATACTAACCCTGACGCTGACCTAACCCGGACCCTAACCCTACCCCTGAACTTGACAGTGTGCTTGACCCTAACCCTAAACGTAATGGTAACTCTAACCATGACTCTAATAAGGACCATGAACCTACACCTCATGCTGACCCTGAACCTAACACTAAACCCTACCCTAAACCAACCCTAACCCTGACCTTACGCTGTCTAACCCTAACCCTAAACCTAACCATAACACTACTTCTAACTCTAACCCAAAACCCAATCCCAACCCTACCGCCAAAACCTAACTGTGACACTGAACCGAACATTGACCCTATACCAAAGCCTGACCCTCAACCTGACCCTGGCCCTGACCTTTACCTGACCCTGACTCTGAACCTAATCCTAACCTTGACACTAACTCTGACCACGACATAGCCCTGTCCCTGACCCGAATGTGGACTTTAAACCAATACCTGAACCTACCCTAAAAAGGACACTGGTGCGAAACTTCACCCTGACCCTGACCCAGACATGACGATAACCTAACCCTGACCCTTACAGTGACCCCGACAATCA
>NW_026743642.1:0-2413 GCF_022355385.1 Mustela nigripes
CCTGAAGAGTTCTTCAGATAAGAACCTACACGGCACTCGAATGCACCCAAAATATATAGTCTAACCTGGGCACTAATGCACTGCCTGACAACCTGAGCCCGGACCTCGTGATCAAACCCAGACAGCTGACCGCACACTGAGCACATCAGACCCGCCATGGCCTTAGGACATCATCTCTTCCCTACCTCAGTTTTCAGGCTTCAGAACCTAGACCTTATCTCCAATCACTGACCATGGGTGACTCTGATGCAGAAGTCAGAACTCTTCCTTACCCATGGCAAGGGACCTTGTGGTTGGCATGTTTTCCAACGTTCAGTGTAGGAGAAACCAGCATTCACCCTGAGGCCCCGCCCATTCTTGAGTGCGACGACGGCATAAACACGCATTGTGACCCTCAGTGTGAGTCCTGTCCTCTACTACGTCCTCTCAGTATCTGGACCATTAGATGTCATAATGAGCTTGACATGTACGTAAGCCCCAATTTTTAACCAGATTTCTGGTTGTCCAGTCTCCGTTCCCCAGGGCTCTACTCTGGAATCCCTCATTTGATGGGACACCTGAGGTTGAAAAACAAAACAAAACACATCAACAACAACAGAACAACTGACTTCTTCCATCCCACAGAATGACCCCAAATTCTTTGGATGGGTCCAAATCCCCAGAGAGTATGACTCGTCATTTTTGCATGAAGTCACCCGGAAATTTCACGACCATGAGTGACACGATATCTAGAGACAAAAACTTGAGCAAGAGCCTCACAATCGCCCTTTTATCATATCCCGAAGAGTTATGCTCATGGTCTGTAGATCAGTCTTGCCACACCTATGACCTGAAACATAAGCCGAGTTTGTGTTTTCAGACAACTGTACAAACAGCTCTGGCCTACTCACCCTACAGGCTCAGGCCCCTGGAGCCAAACCTGAAGACTGTGCTTGCCCTTTCCAAGGGAATTGTATGTGCCCACTCCAATGCGTATAACCCTACTAATAGGATAAACCTACAAAGTTGCTGAGGCCATCCCAATATTTGTGGCTTCCCAGGACAAACAGGGGCAATCTGGGACCATCTGAGCACCTGCCAGCACTCAGACCCGTAGACTGATATCCCCAGAGGTAAAAAGGAACGAACAGGACTCTAGGCACCGGTCGGATCCATTGCTTTGGTTTCCAGGCATCTCTCCTCAGAGGCCTGAATTTCAATAACAGCATATGGCTGTTTCTTGACTCACCCATCAGAACAAAACACATCTACACATGGGAAACTTGCATGATGGAGCTGTGTGAAAGCCTCTCTTTAGGAGAACCCTTCAGGGCCCCAGGGCCACCGTTTCATTCCAGGACTCCATAGACACAAAATCATATTAGGACACATCCCCAGGAGAGTGCATTTCAATAAGTCTCCTCGGTTGCTCCCCAGATCCAGCAGATCTAACCTGTCTTGTTGCTTGCAGACAATTGGAATGCGAGGTGGGCTACCCAGCCATTCATCCTTTGATTCCTGCTCGGAATCATTGTCCTGGAGCCAACCAACAGGTCTCAATTGTCCTGCAGAAGAATATTTGCAGTTGGGAGCTTCTCACAACAACCATCGTGGTAAAACCCCTATGGCCTCATGAACCACCCCCCTTTCAAGAAGATCCTCGCCCTGACTTCAGATGCACGAGAATTCGATTCAGGTCTGTAGATTGTGCCTGCCTTATCCTCACCCAGAAACCAAGGCCTAGCTTCGGTTCTCAGACCTCCGTCCTCACTACTGGCCCACAAGGCCTCCAGTTTGGCAATCCAGAACTACATTGCAGCACTCTTCCTGCCCTTCAGAAGAAAAACATTGCCCCCTGGGGCTTACCTGAAACCCTAAATGAGGATCAACCTGCACACCATTCGGCTGTACCCCAAATATATAGGCGACCTGGGCACTAATGCCCTTTCTGACACAGCCTGAGCCTGGACCTCCTGGACCCACCCAGACAGCAGGCCACACACTGAGCACATCGGACCCGCCATGGCCTTAGGTCGTCATATCTTCTCATTCTCGGTTTTCAGGATTCAGAAGCTAGACCTTATCTCCAATCACGGCCCGGGTTTGAAAATGATGCAGAAATCAGAACTCTGGCAAGAAACCTTGTGGTTGGCATGTTGTCCAACGTTCAGTGTAGTTGAAACCAGTGTGGCCCCTTAGGCCCCGCCCATGCTTGCGGGCTCCCTTGGTCACAAACACACATTGTGACCCTCAGACTGAGCCCAGACCACAGGTAAGGCCTCTCAGTGGCTGAATGGAGAGACAGCATATTGGGCTTGCCATGCCCCTGGGCCGCAAGTTTTAAACATAGTTCAGGTTGTCCCTTCACTCTTCCCCAGGGCTCTGCTTTGGAATTCCTCTTTTGGTGGGACACCTGAGGTAACAAACCTGAAAA
>NW_026743642.1:2513-3322 GCF_022355385.1 Mustela nigripes
TCTGCTTTGGAATTCCTCTTTTGGTGGGACACCTGAGGTAACAAACCTGAAAGGAGTCCTCCCATCCCACAGATTGACGAAAAACAATTGGGATCGGGCCAAGTCCAAAGAGAGAAAGATTCGTCCATGGCCGATGAGGCCTCCCCAACATTCCAAGGCCATCGCTGATACAAAATCCACAGACAAACCTGAGCACACGCCTCAGACTCCCTCATTCATCATATCCTGAAGAGTTCTTCAGATAAGAACCTAAACGGCACTCGAATGCACCCAAAATATATAGTCTAAAATGGGCACTAATGCACTGTCTGACAACCTTAGCCTGGACCTCGTGAACAACAGGTCAGCTGACCGCACACTGAGCACAACAGACCCGCCATGGACTTAGGTCATCATCTCTTCCCTACTTCAGTTTTCAGGCTTCAGAACCTAGACCTTATCTCCAATCACTGCCCACGGGTCACTGTAATGCAGAAATCAGAACTCTTCCTTACCCATGGCAGGAAACCTTGTGGTTGGCATGTTGTCCAACGTTAAGTGTAGGAGAAACCAGCATTCACCCGGAGGCACCACCCATACTTGAGTGCGACGAGGGCATAAACACGATTGTGACCCTCAGCGTGAGTCCTGTCCTCTAGTACGTCCTCTCAGTGGCTGGACCATTAGATGTCAAAATGGGCTTGACATGTCCCTAGGCCCCAATTTTTAACCAGATTTCTGGTTGTCCAGGCGCCCCACCCCAGGGCTCTACTCTGGAATCCATCATTTGGTGGGACACCTGAGGGTGAAAAACAAAACAAAACAAATCA
>NW_026743643.1:0-3322 GCF_022355385.1 Mustela nigripes
TCTTCCTGGGGCACATAGGAAGGAAAATATATGATATTTCCCTTTGTTGGCTTGCCTTTTTTGTTTTACATAATCCAGTCCTCTGGCATTCATGTCAATGCAAGTACCAGGGGTTCATCCCCCCTGAGGAATACTCTGTTGCCAAGATGGACCACACCTTCTTTATCCACTACCATTTGCAAGGGCATTGCAGCTCAATCCACAGTTCTGCTCAAGTGGGCATTGCAGGGCATCAATATAAACTGTCCTTTCCTTTGATTGAAGATACTTGGTTAACATGGCTATGCCCATTACCACAGCAGGTAGCGTTAACTCATGATGACAAGAAAGCTGTCCAGGGATCTTCCATAAGGCTAAGCTATTATGCAGAATGTCACTCGCTTGAAGGCTTCGCAAATGTGTTTAAGTTAAAACAAGGTAGACAGAGCCTTAATCCCTTACTACTAGTGAATTGAACACTAGGAGATGAGGACACAGACAGCACAATACATCAATGTCCTAACATTTCTGCTAGATAATGAAATTTCCATCCCTTAGTCATGACTGACCCATAAGGAAAAGATGCTGAGAAAGGACTTTCTCACCACAGGAAGAGAAACCTCAAAGAGAGCTAATATTACCCTCTATATTTAGATCCAGGATGTACCCATTTACTTGGAGTCAACAGGAGCAAGCATGGAGGTTTTGGAAGAGACCCATAGCCCAAGTGAAGCCACATGAAAGTCATTTATGCCCGTATCAGGATGACAATGTGTATCTCCAAAAGGACACATTGAAGAGGATTGAATGTCAAAGAAGCTTGAGCACTCCCACATGGTGGTGCAGCTACCCTCTGGGGAACTGAATGGAGATGCGGCAGCACAGGCCTGTCTTAACCCTCTCATGGCCATCCCCCAAATGGTTTCATGCGATAAGAAAACAGTGCCTCTTGTGGTAAATGGGCATGTTCTAAAGGAGCCAGGAGAAGGGAATAATGTGTCAACTAGGGCCATTATAGGGGGACAGACACCGGATGCTACAGGTTGGTAAGGAGATACAGGAAGACAACAGGAGAATGAGCAAGGGAGCTCAGAGAAAATGTCTGGCTTTTTAGGATGGTAGGAGGTACTCTGTACCTGGCTGCATTCCTTAGGGACCTAGGTCCAAATTAAATACACCATCTTCTGGCCCCAGTCAGTCCTTTCACACTGGTTTTGTTTTGTTTTTTGTCAAATGATGCACATGCAAATATTTGACAGAGAGACAGAGAGTTCACAATCAGGGGGTGGAGCTGGAGAGGGAGCTGACTTGCTCCTAAGTAGGTAAACTACTCAGTGCCTTTTAATCTTATCTTTGTTTCTGTTCCCAGATAAGGGTGATTTTAAGCTCTGATTTCTTAAAGAAATGTTCAACCCTCATTTTTTTCTTGTCCCTAGGTCTCCTACAATAGGCACCAGTTTCTATTCCCTGGTGTCAATGATTTCCATAAGCTAATTTTCATTTTCCACCATTCTTCCTTCTCTCTTTGGTTGCTTACTTATTTTTCAGTATTTGTTTTCCAGGTCACTAATTGGATTCTCTGCTTCTGCCAGCTTCCTGGACTTTGCATCCAGTCTCCTACCACTCTTTTCACCAGGGACTCTTTGTTTTATTTTATTTTATTTTTTAACACTTTTATCTTTGTGGTTCGATTCTACCTGATGTCTTCTGTGTTGTCTGATGTATAGTGAGTATCCTGTCCGCTGCTTACCATCCTCCACCAGGCATGTTACATGCACAGGTTTCTCATTATTTGTTTTTTTTTCCCCTTGGCATCAGTTGATTTTTCCAGTTTTGCATTTGTTCTTTATCTCTGTCTTCTTCTCTGTATTCTCAAGGCCTAATCTGTTTTTTAGCCTGAGGGTAATTTCTTTAAGAGAAAAGATCATGGAGTGCCCAAGGGATGTCCCTTGAAGAAGTCTCAGTGTTTGTGTCATGCATACCATCTGCAGATGTGTTGTAACTGTCCCCTGTCCTTGAGGCCAGTCATCTGCAGAGGTTCTCCTTGCCTGCTGTTTGGAGTGTTTGATGTCTGGGCTGAATAGGGTGAAGTTTAGTTTGGTGGGCTCTTTTGTGCCTGTGAAAAGATGTTAAACCAATGCAAAAGTATGAAGTCTTGCCGAATGCTGCAGTCAGGGAAGAATATGTAGGCAGGGCTTCCTTCTAGTTCCATATGGGAGAGTCTGTTCTCCTAGGACTAAGCAACGTGGACTGAGGAAGAAGTCCCGCAAGAGTTCCATGGATGGGATTTCATGTTGGTAGGTAAGGCAGCTAATATCCTCACTGTCCTGCCTTTGGCCAGCATCGGTCTTGATGCTGCTGATGTGAGAGCCCAAATATTTTTGCCCCCTTTGAGTAATCTCTGAGAATACTGCCTCTCACGTATGCACTGATACAACCCACCATCTTCCCACTGTGTCTCCTGATATTGTCTCTGATCATGGCTTCAAGGCTGTCTGCACCTGGTTGCTTGTTGGTGTCCTCTCCAAGAGGAACACAGTTTTCTCGAGTCAATATCTGCCCAGTCTGCTGATCGGAAATCTCCTGGCCTCAAGACCCTTTGTTGGCAAGAACTCGTGCCATTCAGATGCTCTGCTGGTCACAGGTGATGGCGTTGGATTACATGTCCCATGTGGATTCCCAGTGTGTCCTCTCTCCTGTGGCTTTGTCTTTTCCATTGGCTCACTGATCTCTGAAGCACCAACGCGCAACATATCCCTTAAATCTTGTCTCCAATCTTCTCACATAGTCTCTGTGACTACTTTTCTCCTTTACTGTGGAGTTTTATTGGTATGCTTCAGTTCATTTTCCTCCATATTGCACTTTATGTGGTAATCATCAGGTTTTGTTCATGACTGAAGACATGCCTGGAGTTCCCACACACTACTATCATCTCTCTGTCCTCCAAAATCTCCTCAGACTCTTACACTGCCATAATGAAAAATAAATTTTTGCCGTTTCCCTCATGTGGTAAAGTTGTGGTAAATATTTGCCTATGTCACATCTATCAGTCTCAGAAACACAAATAACATACGATTTTACTCTTTCATGGTATTCAAGAAACCTGTGAAAAAGCAAGGGAAAAGGGGGCAAACAATATGACTCTAACCACGCACGCAAAAATTTGTGTTTGTTTGAAGGCCGGGTAGTGTGAATACGTATTTACAAAAGAGTGAAAAATGGGACATAACTTGTATGAAATGTGGCTGAAAGAGATGGAATATGAGTTTTGAAGGCATATCAAATTGAATTGCTAACCAAAAGAGACCGACTTTCTATCTCTTGAAATTTCATTTTAAGTGTT
>NW_026743644.1:0-3321 GCF_022355385.1 Mustela nigripes
TAAAGATTTTATTTACTTATTTGACTGAGAGAGATAACAGTGAGAAAGGGAACACAAGTAGGTAAAGCAGGAGAGGGAGAAGCAGGCTCCCCGCTCAGCAGGGAGCCTGATGCGGGTGCTCGACCCCAGGACCCTGGGATCATGACCCGAGCTGAAGGCAGATGCTTAACGACTGAGCCACCCACCCAGGAGCCTCTAAAAGTATATTTTTAAGCAAGTAAAAAATGCACCACAGAATTTTCTGGTTATAAAATGTAGCATATAGACCACATACAAATGACTCACCTGGCTATTCTCCAAAGATGCAGACCCTTGAGCCCAACTCAGACTCCCATTCTCCAGTAGTGAGGCTCAGGAATCATCTGACATTAAACCACAGGTCATTCTTACGGACGCTAGAGTCTGAGCCCCCTGCTTTAGGACTTCCACACAGTGATCTAGAACAACAGGTCTCAACTCTTGCCACCTCTCATGTCCAGATCATACCTCCTATTGAGTCAGATTCTCTGGGGCTAGGACCTTGGTATCTGCCGGTTTAAAAATGTTCCCCAGGTGATTCTAACATGCAGTCGTTACTGAGAACCACTGATTTCTATGTTCTTCAGTAGAGATTTGAGGGTCAAATAATCTTTAGCCACCTGTCAAATCTCAAGAAAACCCTTTGAGCTCATAATATGTCACCTGTTTACTTTGGACCTCGAGTTACTTGTCTGAGAGTAAAAATAGACTTATTGTGAGGAGAGATGTGAGGTGCCTCTTAGTCAGCACTAAAAACGTCAGTAGTAATTGCCATCATTTTCATTCCTGCAAGGAAATTTGGTGACAGCCATGTGTGTGACATAGCGTTAAGTTTTGCTGGCCGTGCTGGGGGTAGATAAGCTACTAGAAGGCATGACCCTCAAGGAACTGTGTCTAGTTGGCGAGTCCAAACAAACCCAGGAGAACCTAGAGTGAAAAGTCATACAAAACCCTGTCATAATAAAATATCAAGCAATAGGACACATGGTAGGTAAGTACTAGTCCAGAATCTTAACAGAGAAAGAGGTGGGTGGGGTCTCCAGGTAGGGTTTGAGGTGCATTTTGGAGACATTTCAAGATCTGAATGATGGTGAAACAGATGGATAGCTTCCTGGCTGAAAGATACTACTTTCAGATGACTTCAGGTCAGGTAATTAAGTTCCCCAATGAAGAGTGACTTAAGTTTATACAGACATGTATTATCTCTCTTAACAAGAAGTTGGGAGGTGGGCAGTCCCAGTGGGAATTGTGCAGAAACTCAGCAATATTAAAAATATTTTTGTCTTTTTTGCTCTGACATCCTCAGGGCGACAAAGATGTCTTCCCTCATGGTTCCAAGATGGCTGCCACAGCACCAAACATTGCATCCTGACTCTAGTATCCCAAGCAATCGATGGATGCAGGCCTTTGTCACATTGGTCTCTTTTTCAGAGAGGGAAAAATCTCTTTCAGAGCTCCCTCGGGGTCCTCCTCCTGTCTCAGTCAGAACTAGGACACTTTGTCCCTTTTATAGCCACCACTAGCAAAAACTTGCATGGCTGGCTTAAAACAATTGTGATTCATCCCTTGGAGCTCAGCATATTGTCACCTGTAACGTAATCAAGGTTGTGTCACTAAAGAAGTAGGGGGAACGCCTCTTTAGTAGGAAACAAGCCATGTCTGCCGCAGACACGATGAGCATTGGCACTAAATGAATGAAAACTTATGATAATCATTATAGCAATTCAAACTGACAAAGATGTGCACGTTATTTAAACTTTCTGTGCTTCAGTTTCCTCATCTGTAAAACAGAGATAACAGTGCCTGCTGTATAGAACTGTCATGGAAATCCCGCGAGATCGTACATGGAAAAGTCTTACAACAGTCCGAGACATATAGGACCTGCTAGCTGTTATTCCTTTTCGGGTGTCTCCGGCTTAGAGGTGATTCTAGAGGACTCATGGATGTGCTCTTTGAGTGTTCTCATTTGAGCTTCTATTTTTATTTTTATTTTATTTTTTAAAGATTTTATTTATTTATTTGATGGAGGGGCAGCGAGAGAGGGAACATAAGCAGGGGGAGCAGAAGAGGGAGAAGCAGGCTTCCCACTGAGCAGGGAGCCCGATGCAGCTGGGTCCACGCCCTGAGCCGAATGCAGATGCCCTGAGCCGAATGCAGATGCTTAACCAGCTGAGCCACCCAGGCGCCCCCGAGCTTCTAGTTTTAGAACAAAATCCACCAGTCTTTCATCATAAGGCAGGACCCTGAGAAAGAACCTAGGATTTTAGACTAGTACCGCTGAAAGTGAACACGGTGATTTTCTTGCGCAGTGTTTTTTTTTTTTTTTTTTTTTTTTGTAATTTTCTTGCAACAGGGCCATGAAAACTTGTGCTCTAAAACGAAGAAAACTGGAGCCATTGTCTTCCTTACACATGCCGAGATACTTCCCCTGAACCCTAGGGTGCCATGGAACACACTTTGAGAAACACTGACAGGAGTTCAAACACATAGTAAAGTGGGATTAAGCGGCCAAAGAGATGAAGTGGCCTAAAAAGGCCACTGAGATCAGGAACCGGCTTTCCGGGTTTGTAAGCTGAGGAGAGTGAGCGAATGTTCCGTGGGAGCAGGGGGCTAGACGGGGCATTACAGTCAAAGCTCTGTGGGGCCCTGCAAAGCCCATCATTTAGGTGTTATCTGGAGGGCTGGTGACTTCATCCTGCTTTACAGGTCTTCAGGTAGACCTGTCTACCCCTGGAAGCCACCCTGGCTCGCAGAAACCACTGTGTCTGGGGGACAGAGAGACGCCGATGGAAAGGGATGGACTTGTTTTTCTGGACTTCTGTTAAATCCGTAGTGCGGGGGTAGGCCGATGGGCGGGCCTTCCTTAAAGCCCATGGTAAAGCCAGCAAGTGCTTAGGGGAACAGTCAGCTGGAAAGAGGGAGTAAATAACATCTGGACGAGGGAAGTTGCTAGGAAACTCCCACGGTTCAGCTCCTAAGAGCGCTAAGGTCTCTGTTTGATCAATTCTGTATCAGCACTGAGCAGCGCCCTCCTAGTTTTCCGGGCCTCTCTCACTGACAGGAAACGTCAATGAGTGGGGACTTTTATTTATTTATTTTACTAAGTTAATTTTTTAAAAGATTTTATTTATTTATTTGACAGAGATCACGAGTAGGCAGAGAGGCAGGCAGAGAGGGAGGGGGAAGCAGGCTCCCCTGCTGAGCAGAGAGCCCGATGCCGGGCTCCATCCCAGGATCCCGGGATCATGACCTGAGCCGAAGGCAGAGGCTTTAACCCACTGAGCCACCCAGGTGCCCCCTGGG
>NW_026743645.1:0-3321 GCF_022355385.1 Mustela nigripes
CTACACGGCACTCGAATGCACCCAAAATATATAGTCTAACATGGGCAGTAATGCACTGTCTGACACAACATGAGCCGGGACCTCCTGAGCAACACGAAGACAGCTGACCGCACACTGAGCACATCAGACCCGCCATGTCCTTATGTCATCATCTCTGCCCTACCTCAGTTTTCAGGCTTCAGAACGTAGACCTTATCGCCAATCACTGCACAGGGGTGACTGTGATGCAGAAATCAGAACTCCTGCTTACCCAAGGCAAGAAACCTTGTGGTTGCCATGTTGTCCTACGTTCAGTGTAGGAGAAACCAGCATTCACCCTGAGGTCACGCCATTCTTCAGTGTGAAGAGGGCATAAACACGCATTGTGACCCTCAGCGTGATTCCTGACCTCTAGTAAATCCTCTCAGTGGCTGGATCATTAGATGTCATGACGGGCTTCACATGTCACTATGATCCAATATTTAATCAGATTTCTGGTTGTCCAGTCGCCCCTCCCCAGGGCTCTGCTCTGGAATCCCTCATTTGGTGGTACACCTGAGTTTGAAAAACAAAACAAAACAAATCAACATCAACAGCACAACGGTCTTCTTCCATCGCACAGAATGACCCCAAACTCTTTAGACGGGGCCAAACCCCCAGAGAGGAAGACTCGTCCATTTCCCATGAAGTCACCCGGAAATTTCACGACCATGAGTGACACGATATCCAGAGACAAAAACTTGAGCAAGAGCCTCACACTCGCCCATTTTTCATATCCCAACGTGTTCTCCTCATGGTCTGTAGATCAGTCCTGCCATACCTATGACCTGAAACTTAAGCGGAGTTTGTGTTTTCAGACAACTGTCCCAACAGCTCTGGCCTACACACCCTACAGGCTCAGGCCCCTGAGGCCATACCTGAAGACTGTGCTTGCCCTCTTCAAGGGAATTTATGTGCCCATTCCAATGGCCACAACCCTACTAAGAGGATTAACCTCCAAATTTCCTGAGGCCATCCCAATAGTTGTGGCTTCCCAGGACAAACAGGGGAAATCTGAGCCCATCTGAGCTCCTACCTGCACTCAGACCCATAGACTGATGTCCCCTGAGGTAATAAGGAACGAACAGGCCCCTAGGCAACTATCGGATCCATTGCTTTGGTTTCGAGACATCTCTCCTCAGAGGCCTGAGGTTCAATAACAGCATATGGCTGTTTCTTGATTCACCCATCAGAACAAATCTCATCTACACATGGGAAACTTGCACGATGGAGCTGTGTGAAAGCCTCTCTTTAGGAGAACCCTTCAGGGCCCCAGAGCAACCGCTTCATTCCAAGGTCTCCATAGACACAAAATCATATTAGGTCACATACACGGGAGAGTCCATTTCAACTCAGCCTCCTCGGTTGCTCCCCCAGGCCAGCATTCTGACCTGTCTTGTTGCTTGGAGACAATAGGAATGCGAGGAGGGCTACCCAGCCATCCATCCTTAGAACCCTGCTCGGAATCATTGTCCTGGAGCCAACCAACAGGTCTCAATTGTCCTGCAGAAGAATCTTTGCAATTGGGAGCTTCTCACAACTCCCATCGTGGGAAAACCACCATGGCCTTGCGATCCCCCCCCCCTTCAAGAAGGGCCCATCAGTGACAGAATGTCCAACCTGAGCGATCGTCTGATTGTCGCCCTGACTTCAGAAGCTTGAGATCTCGATCCAGGTCTGTAGATTGTGCCTGCCATATCCTCACCCAGATACCTAGGCCTACTTGGGTCTCAGACTTCTGTCCACAGACTACTGGCCCACAAACCCTCCAGATTGGCAATCCAGAACTACAATGCAGCACTCTGCCGGCCCTCCAGAAGAAAAACATTGCCCTATGGGGCTACCCAAAAACCCCAAATGAGCATCAACCTGCACGCCATTTGGCTCTACCCCAAATATATAGGCTGACCTGGGCACTAATGCCCTTTCTGAAACAGCCTATCCTGGATCTCCTGGCCCCACCACACAGCAGGCCGCACACTGAGCACAACGGACCCGCTATGGCCTTAGGACGTCATCTCTTCTCAAGCTCGGTTTTCAGGTTTCAGAACCTAGACCTTATCTCCAATCATGGCCCGGGTTTGAAAATGATGCAGAAATCAGAACTCTTTCCCCATGGCAAGGAACCTTGTGGTTGGCTTGTTGTCCAAGGTTCAGTGTAGTTGAAACCAGTGTGGCCCATGAGTCTCCTCCCATGCTTGCGGGCCACATTGGTCACAAACACACATTGTGACCCTCAGACTGAGCCCAGTCCTCAGGTAAGGCCTCTCAGAGGCTGGAAGGAGAGACAGCATATTGGGCTTGCCATGCCCCTAGGCCCCAATTTTTAACCATAGTTCGGGTTGTCCCATCACTCTTCCCCAGGGCTCTGCTTTGGAAATCTTCTTTTGGTGGGGCACCTGAGGTAACAAACCTGAAAGGAGTCCTCCCATCCCACAGATTGACGAAAAACAATTGGGATCAGGCCACATCCAAAGATAGCAAGATTCGTCCATGGCCCATGAGGCCTCCCCAACATTCCACGGCCATCGCTGATACAAAATCCAGAGACAAAAGACTGAGCACGCGCCTCAGACTCGATCATTCTTCATATTCTGAAGAGTTCTTCAGATAAGAAAGTACACGGCACTCGAATGCACCCAAAATATATAGTCTAACCTGGGCACTAATGCACTGTCTGACAACCTGAGCCCGGACCTCGTGAACAAGACCCAGACAGCTGACCGCACACGGAGTACATCAGAACCGCATGGCCTTAGGTCATCATCTCTTCCCTACCCCAGTTTTCAGGCTAAAGGACCTAGACCTTATCTCCAATCACTGCCCAGGCGTCAGTGTGATGCAGAAATCAGAACACTTCCTTACCCATGGCAAGAAAACTTGTGGTTGGCATGTTGTCCAACGTTCAGTGTAGGAGAAACCAGCATTCACCTTGAGGTCCCACCCATTCCTCAGTGCACGAGGGCATAAACAGCGTGAGTCCAGTCCTCTAGTACGTCCTCACAGTGTCTGGACCATTAGATGTCATAATGGGCTTAACATGTCCCTAGGCCCCAATTTTTAACCATATTTCTCGTTGTCCAGTCCCCCCTCCCCAGGGCTCTACTCTGGAATCCCTCATTTGGTGGGACACCTGAGGTTGAAAAACAAAACAAAACAAATCAACAACAACAGAACAACGGACTTCTTCCATCCCACAGAATGACCCCAAACTCTTTAGACCGGGCCAAACCCCCAGAGAGTAAGACTCGTCCATTTCTCATGAAGTCACCCGGAAATTTCACGACCATGAGTGACACGATA
>NW_026743646.1:0-3321 GCF_022355385.1 Mustela nigripes
GGATGTGGAGAAAGAGGAACCCTCTTACACTGTTGATGGGAATGCAAGTTGGTGCAGCCTCTTTGGAGAACAGTGTGGAGATTCCTCAAGAAATTAAAAATAGAACTTCCCTATGACCCTGCTATTACACTCCTGGGTATTTACCCCAAAGATACAGATGTCGTGAAAAGAAGGGCCTTCTGTACCCCAATGTTTATAGCAGCAATGGCCACGGTTGCCAAACTGTGGAAAGAACCAAGATGCCCTTCAATGGATGAATGGATAAGGAAGATGTGGTGCATACACAATATGGAGTATTATGCCTCCATCAGAAAGGATGAATACCCAACTTTTGTGGCAACATGGACGGGACTGGAAGAGATTATGCTGAGTGAAATAAGTCAAGCAGAGAGAGTCAATTATCATATGGTTTCACTTATTTGTGGAGCATAACAAATAGCATGGAGGACAAGGGGAGTCAGAGAGGAGAAGGGAGTTGGGGGAAATTGGAAGGGGAGGTAAACCATGAGAGACTAAGAACTCTGAAAAACAATCTGAAAAACACCCTTTGAAGTCAAGGGTTTGGGAGGTTGGGGGAACCAGGTGGTGGGTATTAGAGAGGGCACGGATTGCATGGATCACTGAGTGTGGTGCAAAAATAATGATTGCTGTTATGCTGAAAATAAAAACAATAAAAAATAAAAATAAAAATTTAAAAAGTGGGGCACCAGGGTGGCTCAGTGGGTTAAATCCTCTGCCTTTGGCTCAGGTCATGGTCCCAGGGTCCTGGGATTGAGCCCCACATTGGGCTTCCTGCTCGGTGGGGAGGCTGCTTCCTCCTCTCTCTCTCTACCTGCTTACTTGTTATCTCTGTTTGTCAAATAAATAAATAAAAATCTTTAAAAAAATTTTAAGAAGTGAAATGAATGACATGGATTTCTTTCCCACCTCTATGAGTCTATAAACCTCTTGGTCCACATTTATTTAAAAAAACGTGGTTCAAATCTGGTTTCATTCATTTAACAAATATTTGAGTGCCTACCATGTGGTATGGACTCACTGTGTATAGTCAGATCAAAGTTGGCTAAAAACAGATCATACAATGACTATGTTGTGTAAGAGGTGGCAGATGGCCACAAACTGGTCATAGGCCATGGTGGTCTTGAGAAAAATGTTCAAATACCCAAACACTATGAAAAGATACATCTGAGTGATACAGCTTGCAAACATAACGGCTTTGTTCTCTGTATGGATGTTCACCAGCATTTCTGGAACCATGGTGGAATTGAAACAAATATCAGAAAGACAGGTGAAAGAGGATGAAGTACATGGGTGTCTGGAGGTCATAGCCAGAGCTGATGGCGAGAATGACAAGTAGGTTTTCAAGGATTGTGACCAGGGATATGGACAAGAATAGCCTGAAGAAGAGAATCCCAAGAAGAAATTCTTGGGGAAAAAAACCTGTTTGGTTTCCTGCCCCAATTTAGTTGATGATTCTGCCAGGAAACAGGCAAAGCAATGCTAATTCAATAATTAGCATTACTTTATTTATTTTTTAATTTTTTCAATTTATTTATTTTAAGAAAAACAGTATTCATTATTTTTTCACCACACCCAGTGCTCCATGCAATCCGTGCCCTCTCTAATACCCACCACCTGGTACCCCAACCTCCCACACCCCCACCACTTCAAACCCCTCAGATTGTTTTTCAGAGTCCATAGTCTCTCATGATTCACCTCCCCTTCCAATTTACCCCAACTCCCTTCTCCTCTCTAACACCCTTTGTCCTCCATGATATTTCTTATGCTCCACAAATAAGTGAAACCATATGATAATTGACTCTCTCTGATTGACTTATTTCACTCAGCATAATCTCTTCCAATCCCGTCCATGTTGCTACAAAAGTTGGGTATTCATCCTTTCTGATGGAGGCGTAATACTCCATAGTGTATATGGACCACATCTTCCTTATCCATTAGCATTATTTTAATTAATTAAACGTTCCTTTGGTTACTTACTTTTTTCTAAAAAATATTTTATTTTTAAGCAACCTCTACACCCATTTTGGGGCTTGGATTTATAATCCAGAGATCAAGGATCTCATGCTCCACCGACTGAGCCAGGCAGACGCCTCCTGTTATTTTATTTCTAAACAGCTTAGCTAATTGGGAGAGCGAAAACCATAATAAAATGGAAACTGTGCTTGACAGTTCTATTCCAGTGTGGGAAATTTGAAGGTGATCATGTTTTTCCTCACAGTGGGAGTTCTTCTCTCCCTAGGTATAATCTCATAGTTCACATTTCCTTCTAAAAACTATCCCATTAGAGTCTGAGCTACATGTTCCTTGCCAATCAAAATACTTAAATAACAATTGAAAAAGGGCCTTCTAAGTGTCTGATGGCACCCTTAGTCAAAGACTTGCCCTATCAGATATGAATATAAAAACACATAACAGTGTCAATAAAACCTACTAACAAAACCAATAGTAAACACCATGGTCTTTAACATTATTATTTACTATGAACAGCGCCCCCTTACATGTGTTATCATTTTTATTTTAGAGATGAGTAACAGATGTAGAGAGAAGCTGACTGGCTTGCAAATGGCAGAGCTGGAATTGGACTAGATGCCTGACTTCAGAATAGGTAGAAAATGCAGTTTGAGAATTTGAAAATTAAAAGGTGACTTTATAAGTCAGTGGGAAAGAGAGGACTCACATAAAGTGTGAGAACAGATTTGTTTTTTCATTTGGAAAGAATAGATTTCTACCTCTCACTGAACAGAAATATATCATTGGTAGAGTACATTTTAGAAATGAAAAGACAAATCTGAACTCTAGGAAAGAACTGTTGAAAAATTTGTTTGTTATAATACATGGACAAAGATATTAACAGTATGATGCAAAATCCCAATCCAAATCATGTCCTATTAGAGATATGACATATCACACTGGAAGGAGATTGTGAATTATGACACTAAAGAAATGATATTTATATGTTAAAAACCCTATTCAAAATAGAACTTCCCTATGATCCTGCAATGGCACTCCTGGGTATTTACCCCAAAGATACAGATGTCGTGAAAAGAAGGGCCATCTGTACCCCAATGTTTATAGCAGCAATGGCCATGGTTGCCAAACTATGGAAAGAACCAAGATGCCCTTCAACGGATGAATGGATAAGGAAGATGTGGTGCATACACAATATGGAGTATTATGCCTCCATCAGAAAGGATGAATACCCAACTTTTGTGGCAACATGGACGGGACTGGAAGAGATTATGCTGAGTGAAATAAGTCAAGCAGAGAGAGTCAATTATCATATGGTTCACTTATTTGTGG
>NW_026743647.1:0-3321 GCF_022355385.1 Mustela nigripes
TGTCTTTTATGACATTGATAGTACAGGAGTCTGACCAATTATTTTCCCGAATGTGCTTCACCTTGGATTGGCCCGATTATTTCTTCATTATATTCAGGTGAAGCGTTTTGGCAGGAGTGCCGCAGAGATGAGGCTCATAGACGAGGGTATCACATCGGGAGATGCCTGATGTCAGTTCCTTCCTTTACTGGTGATGTTATGTTTTATCACTTACTCAAAGTAGTGTCAGATTTCTTTTCTTTTTCTTTTTTAAGCTTTTATTTATTTATTTGAGAGAGGCAGAGAGAGAATACAAGTGGCAGGGGAGGGGCAGTAGGAGAGGGCAAGCACACTCCCCACTGAGCAGGGAGTCCATCGCAGGAGCCCAAGATCATGACCTGAGCTGAAGGCAGAAGATTAACCGACTGAGCCACCCAGGTGCCCTGGTGGTGTCAGATTTCTTCGCATCCTGTTCTTTAGTAATCTTTCACCCAATGGTTTTAGCATCCACAGATGGTCAAATCAATTTATTACTCTGGTGGTTTTAAAATGGTGATTTTTCTATCTTTCTGTCTACATTTACTAGTTGGGATTCTTCTGTAAAGAAATCTCTCCCTTCTCTCCCCACACCATCTACATTTACTTAGACTCAGTTTGGAGTCATGAATTTTTTTGTTGTTAAATGTGTTTTAACCCATTCCTGTTATTACTGATTTTAATACTCAAAATGAGAGCTTATTCAAGCTGGCCCCTTTGTCGTTGTGACATAGTCACATTAGTGTTGGAACACTCTTTGCTGTGTTTCTTTTTAGAAAAAGAACAAAAGGCACCTTTTCTCTAATGCAGAAGAGTAGCGTATGATAGTCTTTTGTACCTTGCGTTTTTTCTTAACAAGGTATCTTGGAAACCAC
Source organism: Mustela nigripes (assembly GCF_022355385.1). Taxonomy (NCBI): domain Eukaryota; kingdom Metazoa; phylum Chordata; class Mammalia; order Carnivora; family Mustelidae; genus Mustela; species Mustela nigripes. Next base: position 891 of record NW_026743647.1, read on the forward strand.
TCCACTTCAGTTTCTAACTCTGTTAATTATTACTTACCTGTGTGTGTGTATATAGACGTGTGTCTGTACTGTAGTGTCCCCAGACATCCATGTAGGAGAACAGAAATGTTGTCCCAGGTTCACCTTGTACTTTCCTAGCTCCAGTCCTGGCTGGAATCCGTAATTTTCAAGGAGCGCTGGCGGCTGTCCTTGGGGATCGGTACAGCAGTCCTGCCTTCTCACAGTTGTGCTTTCCACAGCTTCATTTACTCTAATCTACTGGTAGTCCAGAAGCAGATGACCCCCTTACAGATTGCCAAAGGGTCGGTAGTAGTCTAACCCTATGTCACGATGCCTATGTCATTCCCGTCCCTCCATGTCATGGAGCAGCCATTTTGTCATCTCATATCGTCACCAGAAGGCGAAGGTTGAATACAGTACATAAGATATTTTGTGAGAGAGACCCCAGTCACATAACTTTTATCAAAGTATGCTGTTATAATTGCTCTATTTTATTATTGGTGGTGTTCATCTCTTACTGTGCCTAATGCATGAACTAATCTTTATTGTTGGAATGTACGATAGGAAAAAATGGTATGTGTATGGCTCCGTACTGTTCGCAGTAGCAGACATCTACAGGGGTCTGGAACTTATCCCCTGAGGTAAGTGGGGGCTACCGTATTTAGAAACCTAGATGCTAAGTACGCTCACTGCTACTGCTGACTTTGCCTCTAAGCAAAATCCTTTGGTAGAAAGAACAAGGAAATACAGGGACACCTGGGTGGCATAGTCAGTTAAATGTTGGACTCTTGATTTTGGTTCAGGGTCATGAGATTGAGTTCCGCATCTGGTTCCAAGCTCAGCGTGGAGTCTGCTTGAGATCCTCTCTCTCCCTCTGTCCCTCTCCCTGCTTGCATGTGCGCGTGTGCACTCTCTCCTCTGTCTCAAAAAAGAAGGAAAGAAAGAAAGAAAATGAACCAACGAACAAGGAAATACAGTTGATCTTGAACAACATGGGGGTTAGACGCATTGGCACCCCACACGGTTGAAAATCCCCGTATAACGCTTGACTCCCCTAGACTTAACTAATATCATACTCTAGACCAGAAGCCTTCCCAATAACATAAACACTCAATTAACACATATTTTTAAGTTATATGTATTATATGCTGTATCCTTACAATAAAATAACCTAGAGAAAAGAAAACATTAAGAAAATAATACAGAGGGGTGCCTGGGTGGTTCATTCGTCAAGCGTCTGTCTTCTGCTCAGGTCATGATCCTGGTGTTCTGGGATCAAGCCCCGCATTGGCTCCCTGCTCTGCGGGAAGCCTGCTTCTCCCTCTCCTACTCCCTCTCTTGCATTCCCTCTCTTGCTGTGTCTCTGTCAAATAAATAAATAAAATCTTTTAAAAAAGAGAAGAAAAGAAAACCATACAAAAAATTCATTTATAGTATACCACCCTGTATTTTTGAAAAAAATATGCATATAAGTGGACCTGTGTAGTTCAAATCTTTGTTGTCCAAGGGTCAACTGTATATGTTTTTTTCACATAAGCAGATATATATATATGTATATATACATACATACATATTTATGAATTTATATATGTTCTCCTACCTGTTTTCCCTTAATGAGAACGTTAATTCCCAACATCGTCAATTTATTTGTCCATTTCCTTAGTCCTACAATAAATACCCACTTTGAAATTGCTACCCTGATTCCACTACCATCAACAAACTTACCAAGAAACAGTAAAGATTTCTTTGCAGTTCTTTTTGTCTCCTGACCATATTCCACAAAAGACACATAAAGTGTTCAAAAGTTGCTAGGATTAGGGTGCCTGGGTGGCTTAATGGGTTGAAGCCTCTGCCTTCGGCTTGGGTCATGATTCTAGGGTCCTGGGATCAAGCCCCATATCCGGGTTCTCTGCTCAGCAGGGAGCCTGCTGCCCCTTTCTCTCTCTGCCTGCCTCTCTGCCTACTTGTGATTTCTCAAATAAATAAATAAAATCTTTTTTTAAAAAGTCACTAGGATTAAATTTTTTCCCCTCTCTGTAGTTATGTTATCAATATGATATATAGTGAGTTTCATTTCCTTTATTTTTTTTTAATTTTAGAGAGTTTGGGGTTTTTTTTTTTTTAGGATTTTATTCATTCATTTGTCAGAGAGAGAGACAGGGAGAGAGAGCACAACAGGGGGAGCGGCAGGCAGAGGGAGAAGCAGGCTCCCTGCTGAGCGGGAGCCCAACTGCAGAACTCGATCCCAGGACCTTGGGATCATGACCTGAGCCAACGGCAGACACTTAACCAACTGAGCCACCCGGGTGTCCCTGAGTTTTTGTTTTTGATATCACTTTGTCTTTTGAATATGTAAAACACAACATGGTTTAAAGTCAGACTGTATAATAAGGAGATGTCCCCTCCCCTTCACTCTTCCTTCCACCTGTTT
>NW_026743648.1:0-3321 GCF_022355385.1 Mustela nigripes
ATCAGAGACCAGGTGGCTTATAAACAACAGAAATTTATTTCTCACAGTTCCGCAGGCTGGGAAGTCCAAGACCAAGGTGCCCTGCAGTATCGGGGTCTGGTGGGGCCCTGCTTCCTGGTTCACAGACAACTGTCTTTCTGGGTTGTCCTCACACAGGCAAAAAGCCAAGGGAGTTCTCTGGAGTCTTATTAGGGCACTACTCCCACTCATGAGAGTTCCATTCTCATAACCAAACCTTATCCAGATACCATCACACTGGGGTTTAGATTTCAACAAGTGAATTTTAAGGAAAACACCAATATTTAGTCTATGGAAATTCTATTTTATATTCAGTAACTCCTCCAAGATTTTAAGTAGTAACATGATTAAATTGAGTGGAATGCCCAGATATAGCCGTAATCTGAGCCCTGTTTTAAGGCCATGGAAATTTGCCAATGGTGCATTTCAGCAGATATTTAAGTCAATTAAGAAAGTAAATAGTAGAGGTACAAAAGCCAATCAATGCCCTTTTGTCTTTGTTGTACAAATTATTTAAGTATGTTCCCCCAGTTGGGCCAATCTGTGGACCTTCATTTCCATCATTTTATGGTCTCCTCTTCCTGTATCCAAGTCCCTCCCCCTTCCTCAATCTTTCTTTTTTTTCCCCCCTAAGACTTATTTGACACAGAGAGAGATCACAAGTAGGCAGAGAGGCAGGCAGAGGTGGGGGGGTGGGGAAGCAGGCCCCCTGCTGAGCAGAGAGCCTGATGCGGGGCTCGATCCCAGGACCATGGGATCATGACCTGTGCGGAAGGCAGAGGCTTTAACCCACTGAGCCACCCAGGCACCCCCTCATTCTTTCTTGCTGCATCTTTCCTTTTTGTTGTCACTAGACAGACCTCAGGGTTTTTTTCTTTACTCTGATCAAATTTACAAATTTCCTTCCCCAGAGATCCTCCAGGCAGGATCTTCAGGGCCATGGGCCTGCTCCATGGTAATAGTTGCTTCTTACAGATTAAAGATCCTGGGCTTAAGTCACATTCAAATAATCCCCTTTGCTGAGGCACAGAGTGTGTCTTTTCTCCCCCTAAACAAGAGGATGAGAATTTCTTTCCAACACAGGCACAGGGAGAAGACTGGAGCAGCAGGAGTGTGCTTAGCCCATTACTCAGTGGTTGATGGATCATCTTCTGTATGGTTGTCTCTTTTTTTCTACCATGCCCATCATCTTCTCTCTCTCCTTTCTCTCTGTACAAATTCCCTCCGAATATTTTGGACTTCTAGCCATGTAAAGTCACAAGTTTCTGTTTTTGTCACCTGTAGCATGGACCTGGGTGGTCAGAAAGGAAAGCACCAGAGCCCAGCAGTCGACCTCTTTGGCAGTTGTTGCTTCCTCCTGGGAATGCCAGTCAATCTCCAGGGGGTCAGGGTTCACAAACAGTAAGGTCATTTGTCTATAGCCCCGGTCAAAGCCATTAAGCTCCATAATTCCAAGATTAGACCCTTGGGGTAGTGATAAAACAGCAGTGCTGAGCAGAACTTAGGTTCACTGGCTAAAGGTTTTGCATCAGAAGAGCATTTGAGCTACTTTCTCTGGCGATTTGGAAGGGATCTCTTTTCTTATCACCAACTGAGCCACAGGATACCATAAATGTGCACCTCAACACCATCGGGCATCAGATGTGTGCACAACGGCAGCAAGGGAAGGAGTAGCAGAGGAAAGAGGGAAGTGGAGGCTCCTGCCCTTACCTGAGCAACAGCTTCTTAGACAACTGGAATGCCACGGTCATCCTACCGGAGCTGGTTGTCTTACCTTTCCAAAATTTCACAAAGGACAGCTGCATGTCATCCCAGCAGTACACAGTAACAAACCATGCTATGCATGCATACCCTGAGCCATCAAGGATAGTCACCAGACTGTGCAGTAACCACAGAGTTCTAGCCAGATCTTTGGTAGGTGGGGTGCAAATGCAGTTAGGGAATAGTGTTGTCACTGCCTTTACAGGAAGGAGCTTCACAGCCACACTGAACCCAAAGAGAAGTCACCTGGGGTATGGCCAATTAACAGTTCTCTTTTAGGGACAAGAGCTTTTTAGGGTGGGAAGACACAGTGATACCCCAAAAAGGTGGCACTACAGTGTTGGTCAAAAGGCAGGACTGGAAGCAACTAGCAGCTCTGTCCCAAGGGGCCTTTGTCATATCACAGAACCAGTCAGTCAGTCAAGAACAATTAGTTAATGATAACTAGATGAATTACATCTTAGATGGTGACCTTCATCTTGGATGGACCATCCTGTTCATTATGATAAGTGTATTAACTGCCTCCTATTCACTCGGTTGGTGGTGGGATTCCATCTTGGTTTCAGATGCAAAAGAGTCCATTATACTAGGCCTTAATTTCAGGCCACAGTTACTATAATTTAAAATATTCCAAAGACTATAAAAACATCTCAAACGTTCATTAATGTTGATTATATTTTCAGTGCAGAAATCTATGACAAAAACCGTAATATAGAAACAAGATGTTATGAAGAGAGGTAAGAAATTTATGATACTTCCAAGAAAGATAATACAACTTTCAAGAGCAGAAAAGCTATAACTGAAAATGGGTTTAGCGGCTGTCAATATGCAATTTCTGAGAATGCATTCTGCTTCCCACCATGGGAAAACTGGTACTGAATAATGTGAATTCTTAATTTTTTAAGTATAGAAGAAAGCAGCTTCACAGATTCATCTACACTACTATATGCAGGCAGGGTTGTTTAATACACTTTATTTTTTAGAGTAGTTTTAGAGTTACAAAAAATTGAGCAGAAAGTACAGAGTTCCTATGTACACCCTTCACTTCTACCCACTGCTACAGTCCCGTATTTGAATTTTGTATTAGTGTGGTACATTTGTTACAACTGGTGAGCCAATATTGATACATTATTACTAACTAAAGTCCACAGTTTACCTCACGGTTTACCCTTTGTGTTTTATACTTTAGGCATTGACAAGTAAATGACATGTGTCTACTATTATAATATCCTACAGCATTGTTTCACTGTCTTAAAAATCCTCTAAAATCCACCTATTCAAACTTCCCTGCCTTGCCGCGAAACCCTGGCTATCACTCATCTTTTTATTGTCTCCATAAGCTTCTGCTGTTATCAGAATGCACTATAGATGGAAACCAAAGTGTAAAGTCTTTTCAGATTGGCTTTCATTTAGCAACATGTAAGTGAGTTTCCTCCATGTCTTCTATTCCTGAGAGTTCATTTCTTTTTACCACTCACTCAATCACTGTACCTTATAACCTTGTTATAATTGCTTACCAGTGTCAAGGTATTCTATTGTTGA
>NW_026743649.1:0-3321 GCF_022355385.1 Mustela nigripes
CGTTTGCCCCAGAAGGAGGCTCGGTGGAAAGCATTCAATACCTGCATCGCCCACATCTGTGTCTTCCTCCAATTTTACCTCCTTGCCTTCTTCTCCTTCTTCACACATAGGTTTGGTGCTCATATTCCCCCTTATATCCATATCCTCTTTTCTAGCCTCTACTTGCTGGTCCCCCCTTTTCTCAACCCACTTGTCTATGGTGCCAAGACCAAGCAGATACGCATTCATGTAGTAAAGATATTGTGTTCATAAAATCCACTCTTGTATCATCTATAGCCTTCTCCTTTATGCAATCATAATGATCTCTCAAAACTAAATAAAACAACAAAAGTGGATGCTAATTGTGATGCTTGCGTTTTCTATTTAATTCTCTTGTGAAATTTTCCTTCATTTTAAATGTTTGTCACATCATAGCCCATGACATGTATTAGTCATGGGATTTAGAATCTACTGGTTAATGAGAATGAGAAATGTAGAAAGAGCCAAATAGTGAACGTGTTATTTCCTTGTTTCTTAATTTTTAGTGCCTAATTAAACTTTCTCATTTAATTATCCTTCTCCAGAAAGATTAACTAATATGTGTCTCTCAGTGAATTTAAATGCACCCAGTATTCATTGGTTAGATTGTCCAGGTACTCACTGATAACAAGTTATTGTTTCTGGATCACCCTAATTATCTTTAAAAATGAGAGGAAGTTTTTTTTATTTTTATGCAAAGAAATTAAATTAAAAAAACCTGACTATATATATATGATGAGACATTGTCTTTAATTTTCAACATTTCTTGTGCCATTTAGGACATTAAGACATAAAAAATCATGAGAAATCCAATGTTCCATGTTAATGATCACTACTTTTTCTGTACCCTCACCAATTTCTTATTCATTCATCAAGTATTATAAAAACAACTACAGTATTATAAATGCTATAGTAAAGAACAGAGACATAATGGGAAATTTGAGAGAGTCTTTACATTTTTTGAGTTTATAGAAATTATGGTTTTATATTTCTGGGAGAAAGAGAAAGAGAGAGAGAGAAGGACAGAGAAGCAGTAGAGGTACCAATGGAATGTGATTTAGCAAAGAGTGAGGCAGTGAAATTCAACTGAATGCAGCAGTCTGTAGTCATTTTTATTATCTTTGTTTTTTCCTTTTAATTAGGGAGTCTGATTCTTTTTTATTTTTTTAATATAACTTCTGTTGTATTTATGTTAGTTTCAGGTGTGCAGTGTAGTGATTCAACACCTCCATGAATCACCCTGTACTCATCAGGAGACGTGTACTCCTTACTCCTCATCACCAGGTTCTTCTTCATCTTTTTTTTTTAAATAAAGATTTTATTTATTTATTTATTTATTATTTATTTATTTGAGAGAGAGTACAGGAGCAGGATGACAGGCAGAGGGGCAGTGGAATGATAGGGAGAGAATCTCAAGCAGAGTCTACTGGCACAGAGCCCAATGTGGTTCTCCATCTTGGGAATTTGAGACCATGACTTGAGCTGAAACCAAGAGTCTAAGACTTAACCAACAGAATCACCTGGGTGCCCTTCCCCTTTGTTCTTTTGTTTTGTTTCTTAATGATTAGAATCATTTGTCATTTTTCTTTCTCTTTAGGGAGTCTGACTCTTACTGAAGAACAAATAAATCACTAGCTAGTACTGACATATCATGCCAGGTAGATGATGTTAGAGATTAGGTATAGAATCAAAAAACTATACCATAGTGTTTTCTGTGTTGTGAATGAAGCACGGGCAATTGGAAGAACTAACTGACTTCTTATAGCCTCTTTCTATGAGGAGGATAGAATTGGAAATTAACATGTATGAATTCAAATTTTCTTTGGTAATAACACTTCTGTTAAACATGTAAAGATGGGGGCACCTGGGTGGCTCAGTCATTAAGTGGCTGCCTTTGGTTCAGGTCATGATTCCAGGGTCCTGGGTTAGAGTCCTACTTGGGGCTCCTTGCTCAGCGGGAAGCCTGCTTCTCCCTCTCCTTCCCCCCCGCTTGTGTTCCCTTTCTTGCTGTCTCTCTCTCTCTCTCTCTGTCAAATTAATTAATTAATTAATTAACTAAATAAAATTAAAAAAAAATGTAAAGATGATCATGGACATAAACTTCCATGAATAAATCTTAATTCTACATGTAACTATAAGTCCATTTCATATCCACCAGTTTTCTAGGTCTTTTTCTGAAGACCTTACTGGTTTAATATAGCAATATATATATTTTTTATTGCTGACCAAGCAGTTCTTCTTCACAGAAGATGAGAGAACAAGAGCAGTAAGGAAGAGGGAGTTTCTGGCGGCCACATTGAAGGCATCCAAATACCCTGGAGAACAGCAGGAGCCTAGCAGTGTGTATTCCAGTCCTGCATTTCCTAGAAGGATCCTGCTGAATTAGATCGTCCTGGCCTCTTCTGTAATTTTCAGAGGATAATTTAAAATATGTGTAACACTTCAGGTATTTATCCTCAAGACTTTAGCTCCTTATTTTAGTATCATTAAAGAGAGATTTACTTCCCATTTCTGCCTTTCTACTTAGTCTTAATCTTTCATTCAGTGTTTGACATGTATTATATCTGACTTTTACCTTAAGTGTCTTATAGTGTCTGAAACATAGGAAAAGTATTAAAACAGATAAATTTCCTTGATGGAGAATGTTTTCATTTCTGCTACATTCTAAAGTTCACTAAAACCATGGTGCACACACAGAGATATTGTGAAATAGTGGCAATGTATTCAGACAAATTGAATAAATATGGAACACTAAACTATACCCAAAAGGCAACTGGGATAGATAACTCTGAGACCTAGGTGCCCACTGAAGAAGATACCCATGAGGAGAAAATGGTCTGTACATCGCAATTCCAGAAAAACACAGGAATTTATACAGGTATTAGCGCTGAGGTGCACTGAAAATGGAGGAAAAGGTGAAAGTATGTGTAAGGTTTCTGAACTGAAGCATCTGGAAAGTATCCATTTTCAATTCCAGCCAAATGATTGGTCTCTGTGGTGACAGAATCAATAATGATCCAGAGAAAGCAGCACTGGGTACAAAGGATGCTGGAATGAGGGGTCATATTATAGAGAGGGGTTGTCTAAAATAATACCTATTGAATATTGAAGCCCATAGAAAACTTGTCAACATTCATCTTCTAAAACACCAGCCAGCCTGATATTTCATTGTCATGTGATTTTAGGATGATTCTCTGTAAAAAGTCTCAAAGCACTTATGGTTTCTCTCCCTTGCTGGAGCGAGGGGGTTTGGGAGAAGGGGGTAGGATTATGGACATTGGGGAGGGTATGTGCTTTGGTGAG
>NW_026743650.1:0-3320 GCF_022355385.1 Mustela nigripes
ATAGTCTGACATTCTGTCCTTTTGCCTCATGCCCCTGTCCTTCTAGCTTATATGTCCCTGTGCATTTTGCTACTCCACATCATCCACTTTCCACTTCTTGCCTCTCCAGCAAGGCCTTCTTCTTCCTTCCCTCACTCTCCAAGGTAGAACTGATGGCTTGTTGGGAAACCAACATATGAAAAGCACCAGTGCAGCTTAGGAAATAGAGTCCATGGCACTGGAACAGCGTTATCTCATGACATGTGGTAGCTGCAGTTGTGGTGAGCACAGCACCGCATAGAGCGCTACACCTGACACTAATGTGATCTTGCATCAGCCCCTCTTCAATTCAAAAAACAAAACAAAACAAAACAGGCTCCAGTACAGGTGGATGACCCCATCTAATCCCGTTCAGTCCTTCCTGCCTGGCACAATCTTGTCTCTCTGCCTCTTTTAGAAATGCCTTTCTGTATGTAAAAGATTATTGTTGCATTAAATCTCCCATGTCAAAACTGAGTCTACTCACACCTGAGTCTACTGATGCCACATGAAATTCAGCCCCAGCACTACCTGGAAATCATTCATTCATTCCACCAATACTTATCCAAGACTTACTAGCTTGAACAAAATAAATGGAGTTAGGTCACTATTTCCTTAGTACATTCTCTCCTCAGTGTACTCAGATGTAATTTATCTTATATTAAACGTTATCTGACAGAGAGCAGGAGCACAATCAGAGGGAGTGGCAGAGGGAGAGGGAGAAGCAGGCTCCCTGCTTGGGGAGCCTCAATCCCAGGACACCAGGGTCATCACCTGAACTGAAGACAAATTCTTAACGGACTGAGACACCCAGGTGGCCCTCAGATCTATTTCAGATTTCCTTTACTTCCCTCAAACTTAGACCATCTGCTTGCTCAGCAGATGTGCTGGACCACAGCTCACAGAGGACCAAGAAAGCAGTGACCGAGGCTCTCACAAAACAAAACAAAACAAACCCAAATCCCGCCCCCAAAATCTCCCCGTTGTTATTTTTCCTCTTCCTTCCTGTTATAGGGAAAGAGGTTTCCTTCCCAATCTCAAAGGAAGTATACTTTCTGAAATGTCTTTATTGAGACAGAGTTAACTTCTAGTCTTGATGGACTGATCCACCCTTGCCAGGTCTCCTTCTGACCCCTCCTCCCTGTCCTTAGGAGGCACCCAACCTCTTTCTTTTTTTTTTATGGTTTGACTACATCTTTTTTTATTTAAAGTTTTTACTACAGAAACATGTCCAAGAGCACATATAACAACATAACGTCCCACATATCCGCCACCCAACTTGCACGATTATCATTGGGCGGGTGTGATACACTGGGATTAAAGTCCAAAAGCCCCTTTGACACATCTTGCCATCCATCTCTGAGACATATGCTCTGTGTCCACGTCAAAGCTCTCACATTTCTTTGATATTTATCATCTGTGCTGCACACTTATTCACAACAGGTGTATGCAGCATTGGTGTCGAAAGGCATTGGGCTTTAGAGGCTGTTGGCCATCAATTCTGTTCTGCCTTCGTTTTTGTTTTTTTTTTTTTTTTTTGCTGTACTTTTTTTTTTAATTTTTTATTTTTTATAAACATATATTTTTATCCCCAGGGGTACAGGTCTGTGAATCACCAGGTTTACACACTTCAGAGCACTCACCAAAGCACATACCCTCCCCAATGCCTCTATTGAAAATCAAGGAATTATACACATTAAATGGGTAGATTGTATGGTATGTGACCTGTATTTCAATAAAGCTGTTAAAACAAGTAAAGTGTTTAAAAACAAGTACTTAAGGGGCGCCTGGGTGGCTCAGTGGGTTAAGCCGCTCCCTTAGGCTCAGGTCATGATCTCAGGGTCCTGGGATCAAGGCCCGCATCGGGCTCTCTGCTCAGCAGGGAGCCTGCTTCCCTCTCTCTCTCTCTGCCTGCCTCTCCATCTACTTGTGATTACTCTCTGTCAAATAAATAAATAAAATCTTTAAAAAAAAAATTAAAAAATTAAAAAAAAAATAAAAACAAGTACTTAAGGATGACAAGAAGGGGAGCATAAAGAACAAAAGCTGTCAACACATTTTTGGAAGATGGAAATCTGACTAGCAGAGCAAAGGAAGTGCCGGCAAGTCAATGGCACGGCAAAACCCAGGAGAAGAGCAACCTGGTGGCACCAGAGAAAAATGAAATTAGGGGTTCTGTGTTTGTAAACATGTAGAATTTTTGTTCTTTGTTGTTTGCTTATATTGCATATAATTTCTAATTTCTTTTAATGGGGGCACTCTTTGCCCATTTTGTAAAACCTTGTTGAAATGTTAGCATGTTTCCAGTGTGCAGAGAGGATCCCAGGTTTCCTGCATAGGACAGAACCTGATGCTGTTTTAAAGTTGGCATTGCACACATCTGGGCTCGGAGTATGGTGGAGGCACTAGCTTCTGGAATCAAAGTCATTAATATCAAAGGTTGGGTTAAATTCATTTTTAAAATGTATTTGAAAATAAAGTTGTGGAAATGTTGGTATAGATGGTAAAGCCATATACCCTTTATCCAGATGTACCTGTTATGATTTTGACATGTTTACAATCTCTCTCGCCCTCCCTCTTTCCCTTGTTTCTATATAGGAAGACATATATATGCCTACGAAAACTGTGCATACATTCTTGAGTATTTGAGAATATATTTCATTCATCCCGCACTTTCTCCATGAATATTTCATTGTGTATTTCTTAGGAAAAAGAACATTCTCTGACACCACAGTTATCTCCTTCGGTAACTGTCCTATGGACATAAAGTTTTTAACTAATTTCCCACTCACATTCCATTTTGATCAATTTATTAAGTAATGTCCTGCATGTGTGTGTGTGTGTGTGTAAATCTCTTTACTGGATTGAGTCTTGGATGAAATACTCCATCCTGTTGCTGTGTATCTTTAGTTTCCTTTAATCTGGATCAATTTCTCAGCCTCTTTTAGAACAAGGCCAGGTTTGAAAATAAATTCATTGTGCCATATTTATAACTCCTTCTCACCTGGAAAATTTGGGGGTGGAACTTACCTTGCTCAGACTTTAAAGGATGTTTTTATAGTTGTGAGTCCTAGGGGCATTAGGGACAGTTAAGACCACATTTTCTATTTAAAAACAATTCCAGAAACTCAAAGATATGTGGAGGCATTTTTCTTAACAGACATATGTACATCATGCACTCAAGGGAGGGTATGTGAAGTGGGGTGGTCTCAAAGTGTACCTTCCTTAGGAAGAGATAGTGGTGAAGCTTTAGATGCAGGATAAAGGAGGGAAAAGAGGAACTGTCATTACAGGCAAACCCT
>NW_026743651.1:0-3320 GCF_022355385.1 Mustela nigripes
GCTGTGCAGAAGCTTTTGATCTTGATGAAGTCCCAAAAGTTCATTTTTGCTTTTGTTTCCTTTGCCTTTGGAGACATATCTTGAAAGAAGTTGCTGTGGCTGATATCGAAGAGATTACTGCCTATGTTCTCCTCTAGGATTCTGATGGATTCCTGTCTCACGTTGAGGTCTTTTATCCATTTTGAGTTTATTTTTGTGTATGGTGTAAGAGAATGGTCAAGTTTCATTCTTCTGCATATAGCTGTCCAGTTTTCCCAGCATCATTTATTGAAGAGACTGTCTTCTTTCCACTGTATATTTTTCCCTGTTTTGTCGAAGATTAATTGACCATAGAGTTGAGCATCCATATCTGGGCTGTCTACTCTCTTCCACTGGTCTATGTGTCTGTGTTTATGCCAGTATCATGCTGTCTTGGTGATCACAGCTTTGTAGTAAAGCTTGAAATCAGGTAATGTGATGCTCCCAGTTTTATTTTTGTCTTTCAACATTTCCGTAGTGATTCAGGGTCTCTTCTGATTCCATACAAATTTTAGGATTATTTGCTCCAGGTCTTTGAAAAATATTGGTAGAATTTTGATTGGAATGGCATTAAAAGTATAGACTGCTGTAGGCAGTATAGACGTTTTAACAATGTTTATTCTTCCGATCCAAGAGCATGGAATGGTCTTCCATCAAGATGGTGGGGAAATAGGAGGAGGCGCCTTTTCAACCTGTACCCTAAAGTGAGCTGATTACCTACCAAAGAATTCTGATCACCTATGAAAACAGCCCAAGATCAGAATTATACATGTCTGGATCTCTACAGGAGCAGAAGACACCAGTGGGCAGGTAAAGCTGAGTGGGAACTTTGGACTGATACCGGAAGATAAACTAAAGGGGGAAGGAGACACCAGAGGCAACTGATTGGAAAGTAATACCCCAATATGAGAGTGCCCTGCATCTGGGTACCAGCATTAACTTGGAGTCTGGTTGAAAGCACTCAAAGAGAGCAAAGGATTTGGGGGGGGGGGGATTGTGGGAATCCGGGCAGCTAGGGACAGGGGCTTCTCCTAATGTCCTCCATGTTATTCCTTATGCTCTACACATTAGTGAAACCATATGATAATTGGCTGTCTCTGCTTAATTTAATTTCACTCAGCATAACTTCCTTCAGACCTGTCCATGCGGATACAAAAGTTATAATCTCTTATTTGCAATGTCGAAATTCAAATAGGTTTAAAAACTGAAAGATTCGGGGCGCCTGGGTGGCTCAGTGGGTTAAAGCCTCTGCCTTCAGCTCAGGTCATGATCCCAGAATCGAGCCCCGCATCGGGCTCTCTGCTCCTCGGCGAGCCTGCTTCCTCCTCTCTCTGCCTGCCTCTCTGCCTACTTGTGATCTTTGTCTGTCAAATAAATAAATAAAATCTTAAAAAAACCCGGAAAGATTGGCCTTATAGGAGCTATTTATTGTGTTTATTTATCCCATATGTGTTTTGTTGTGGAAATATCAATGTTTGATGACAGGTTTCTGTACCAAGACTGCTCTAGGCATGTGACCATTAGATGGTATAGGCATATATTACCTTTCTTAAAAACAGTAAGGTTAATTTCCAAAATACACTTGTCCCTAGAGTTTTGGATGAATGATTATGAACCTTGATAATTATATGTATAACAAATCCTTTCCTTTAATGATTACACAAATAGATCATACTATATACAGCATCTGCAAAGTACATTTATGGAATCATTTAACATAGTCCCTTAAGACTTACTGTGGCCTACCTGCTGTGGACTCTGGTTATCTTTGACCTCATCTTGCATGCCTTTTCCTCTCATTCACTCTCCTCCAGCCACATGGACTTTCTTGCTATTCTTCCATCATGCTAAGACTGTTATTGTTTTAAGGACTTTGCACATACTGTTCCCTCTCTCTCTGTAACATTTCTTCCATTGATTTTCTCACTTCATTGAGGTTCCCTCACTCCACTGAAATCTTCCTTCATTCATTGAAGACCTCTTTAAAGAGATCTTCCAGACCACTCTAACCAACAGAAGACCACCCATCATCTTCTGGCCCTCACTCTGCATTTTTCCGAAAACTACTCTTTAAAAAAAAAAAAAGCAAACTTTATTAAAGACAAAAATGTAGGAAAACTCATTCAGAATATTCTCTTGGACACCATAAAAATCAAATAATCCAATTAAAAAATGGAAAGAAGGCCTCCAGGTGACTAATGGACATATGAAAAGATGCTCAACATCACTCATAATTAGGGACATGAATGAAGAAGCTGAGTTCAGCACAATCCATTTATGCCTCAGGAATACAGTTTTTATTTTTGTACTTGGAAATAACTTCACAGACACAGAAAGGGATGGAACTAGGGTGTATTATACTAAGCGAAATAAGTCAATCAGAGAAATTTAAATACCATATGATTTGATTCATATGTGGAATTTTTTAAAAAAGATTTTATTTATTTATTTGACAGACAGAGATCACAAGCAGGCAGAGAGGCAGGCAGAGAGAGAGGAGGAAGAAGACTCCCTGCTGAGCAGAGAGCCCAATGCGGGGCTCAATCCCAGGACTCAGAGATCATGACCTGAGCCAAAGACAGCGACTTAACCCACTGAGCCACCCAGGTGCCCCTCATATGTAGAATTTAAGAAAGAAAACGAACATAGGGGAAGAGAAGGAAAAATAAAATAAGACAAAAACAGAGAGGGAGGCAAACTGTAAGAGACTCTGAACTATAGAGAACAAACTGAAGGTTGCTGGAGGGGAGTTGGGTGTAGGATGGGAAAAATGGGTGATGTACTTTGAAGAGGGCACTTGTGATGAGCACTGAGTGTTTTATGGAAGTGATGGATCACTGAACTCTACTCTTGAAACTGTACTACAGGATATGTTAACTATCTTGAATTTTTTTTTAAAGATTTCATTTTATTTATTTGACAGACAGAGATCGCAAGTAGGCAGAGAGGCAGGCAAAGAGAGAGAGAGAGGAGGAATCAGGCTCCCTGCCGAACAGAGATCCCAATGTGGGGCTCGATCACAGGACCCTGGGATCATGACCTGAGCTAAAGCCAGAGGCCTTAACTCACTGAGCCACCCAGGTGCCCCAGCTATCTTGAATTTAAATAAAATCTTGACCTGGTGGTGGGTATTAAGGAGGAAATGTATTGCATGGAGCAGTGGGTATGGTGCATAAACAATGAATCTTGGAAAAATAAAATTAAATTAAAAAAATAGTTGGGAATGCAAGCTGGTGCAGCCACTCTGGAAAACAGCATGGAGGTTCCTCAAAATGTTGAAAATAGAACTGCCCTATGACCCA
>NW_026743652.1:0-3320 GCF_022355385.1 Mustela nigripes
TTCTCAAGAATAGACCACATACTGGGTCACAAATCAGGACTCAACCGATACCAAAAGACAGATTATTCCCTGCATATTCTCAGATCACAATGCTCTGAAACTGGAGCTCAATCGCAAGGAAAATTTCGGAAGGAACTCAAACACCTGGAAGCTAAAACCACCTTGCTTAAGAATGCCTGATCTCCACCAGGAGATCAAAGAAGAACTGAAACAATTCATGGAAACCAATGAGAAAGAAGACACTTCGGTCCAAAACCTATGGGATACAGCAAAAGCGGTCGTAAACGGGAAATACATAGCCATCCAAGCCTCTCTCAAAAAATATTTAAAAATCCAGAACACACCAGTTGTCTCTACACCTTAAAGAACTGGATAATCAACAACAAATCAAATCAACTCCACACATAAGAAGGGAAATCATCAAGATTAGAGCTGAGATCAATGAGGTAGAAACCAGAGATACAGTAGAATGTATATATGAAATTAGAAGCTGGTTTTTTGAAAGAATCAATAAGATCGATAAACCATTGACTACACTAATCCAAAAGAAAAGAGAGAAATCCCAAATTCATAAAATTATGAATGAAAAGGGAGAGATCACAACGAACACCAAGGAAGTAAAAACAATCATCAGAAGTTATTATCAACAGTTATATGCTAATAAGCTAAGCAACCTAGATGAAATGGATGTATTCCTGGAAAACTATAAACTCCCAAAATTGAAGTAGGAAGAAATTGACAACCTGAACAGACCAATATCTAGTAACGAGATTGAAGCGGTAATCAAAAAGCTCCCCAAAAACAAGAGCCCAAGACCTGATGGATTCCCTGGGGAATTCTACCAAACTTTCAAAGAAGAAATAACACCTATTCTCCTGAAGATGTTTAAAATGATTGAAGCAGATGGAAAACTTCCAGACCCTTTCTATGAAGCCAGCATTACCCTGATCCCCAAACCAGGCAACGATCCTACCAAAAAGGAGAATTTCAGACCAATATCACTGATGAATATGGATGCTAAGATTCTCAACAAGGTTCTAGCAAACTGAATCCAACAGCACATTAAAAAATTATCCACCATGACCAGGTGGGATTCATCGCTGGGCTACACGGAGGGTTCAACATTTGCAAATCAATCAGTGTGATAGAACAAATTAATATGAGAAGAGAAACACATGGTCCTCTCACCTAATGCAGAAGAAGCATTTGACAAAATCCAGCATCCATTCCTAATTGAAACACTTCAAAGTATAGGGATAGAGGGAACATTCCTGAACTTCATAAAATCTATCTATGAAAGACCCACAGCAAATATCATCCTCAATGGCAAAAACCTTGAAGCCTTCCCATTGAGATCAGGAACACGACAAGGATGCCCACTCCCACCAATCTTGTTCAACATAGTATTAGAAGTCCTAGCAACAGCAGTCAGACAAGAAAGAGAAAGAAAAGGTATCCAAATTGGCAATGAAGAAGTCAAACTCTCTCTCTCCATAGATGACATGATTATTTATATGGAAAACCCAAAGGACTCCTCCCCCAAACTACTAGAACCCATACAACAATTCAGCAAAGTGGCAGGATTCAAAGTCAATGTACAGAAACCAGTGGCTTTCTTATACAATAACAATGAAAATACAGAAAGGGAAATTAGAGAATAAATTCCATTTACTAAAGCACCAAGAACCATAAGATACCTGGGAATAAACCAACCAACGAGGTAAAGGATCTGTACTCGAGGAACTACAGAACACTCATGACAGAAATTGAAGAAGACACAAAAAGATGGAAGACCATTCCATGCTCTTGGATCGGAAGAATAAACATTGTTAAAATGTCTATACTGCCTAGAGAGCAATCTATACTTTTAATGCCATTCTGATCAAAATTCCACTGATATTTTTCAAAAAGATGGAGCAAATAATCCAAAAATTTATAAGGAATTAGAGGAGACCTCAAATCGCTAAGTAAATGTTGAAAAACAAAAATAAAACAGGGGGCAATTATCATATGGTTTCACATATTTGTGGAGCATAACGGATAGCATGGAGGAGAGTTGGTGTTATAGAGGAGAAGTGAGTTGGGTTAAATTGGAAGGGGAGGTGAATGATGAGAGACTATGGACTCTGAAAAACAATCTGAGGGGTTTGAAGTGGTGGGGGGTGGGATGTTGGGGTACCAGGTGGTGAGTATTGTGGAGGGCACAGATTGCATGGAGCACTGGGTGTGGTGAAAAAATAATGAATACTGTTATGCTGAAAATAAATAAATTAATTAAAAAAAAAAAACAGGAGGCCTCATGCTACCTGATTTACAGCTTTACTACAAAGCTGTGATCTCCAAGACAGCATGGTACTGGCATAAAAACAGACACATAGACCAGTGGAACAGGGTAGAGAGCCCAGATATGGGCCCTCAGATCTATGTTCAAATAATTTTCAACAAAATGGGAAAAAAATATACAGTGGAAAAAAGACAGTCTCTTCAATAAATGGTGCTGAGAAAACTGGAGAGCTATATGTAGAAGAATGAAACTCGACCATTCTTTTACACCCTACACAAAGATAAACTCAAAATGGATAAAGACCTCAATGTGAGAAAGGAATCCATCAGAATCCTAGAGGAGAATCTCTTGGGTATCAGCCACAGCAACTTCTTTCAAGATATGTCTACAAAGGCAAAGGAAACAAAAGCAAAAATGAACTTTTGGGACTTCATCTAAACCAAAAGCTTCTGCACAGCAAAGGAAACAGTCAAAAAAACAAAGAGGCAACCCACGGAATGGGAGAAGATATTTGCAAATGACAGTACAGACAAAAGGTTGATATCCAGGACGTATAACGAACTCCTCATACTCAACACACACAAAAGAGTCAATCATATCAAAAAATGGGCAGAAGATATGAACAGACAATTTTCCAATGAAGACATAAAAATAGCTATCAGACACATGAAAGAATGTTCATCATCACTAGCCCTCAGGGAGATTCAAATTAAAACCTCATTGAGATACCACCATATACCACTTAGAATGGCCAAAATTATCAAAACAGGAATCAACGTGTGTTGGAGGGGATGTGGAGAAAGGGGAACCCTCTTCCACTGTTGGTGGGAATGCAAGTTGGTGCAGCCTCTTTGAAGAACAGTGTGGAGATTCCTCAAGAAATTAAAAATAGAACTTCCCTATGACCCTGCCATTGCACTCCTGGGTATTTACCCCAAAGATACTGATGTCGTGAAAAGAAGGTCCATCTGTACCCCAATGTTTATAGCAGCAATGGCCACGGTCGCCAAACTGTGGAAAGAACCAAGATGCCCTT
>NW_026743653.1:0-1892 GCF_022355385.1 Mustela nigripes
GTCCGATGTGCTGAGTGTGCGGCCAGCCGTCTGGGTGGGGCGAGCAGGTCCAGGTTCAGGCTGTGTCACAAAGGGCATTAGTGCCCAGGTCAGCCTGTATATTTGGGGTACAGCCGAATGCCGTGCAGGTTGATTCTCATTTGGCGTTTCTGGGTAGCCCCAGAGGGCAATGTTTTTATTCTGGAGGGCAGGCACAGTGCTGCATTGTAGTTCAGGATAGCCAAACTGGAGAGCTTGTGGGCCAGTAGTCTGAGGACGGAAGTCTGACAACCCAAGCTAGGCCTAGTTTCTGGGTGAGGATATGGCAGGAACCATCTACAGACCTGAATCTGAAGTCAGGGCGAGGATCAGACGATCGCTCAGGTTGGACATTCTGTCCCTGATGGCCCCTTCATGAAGGGGGGTTCATCACGAGGCCATTGGGTTTTTCCCGCGATGGGAGTTGTGAGAAGCTCCCAACTGCAAATATTCTTCTGCGGGACAATTGAGACCTGTTGGTTGGCTCCAGGACAACGATTCTGAGCAGGGTTCTAAGGATGGATGGCTGGGTAGCCCACCTCGCATTCAATTGTCTCCAAGCAACAAGACAGGTCAGATCTGCTGGATCTGGGGGAGCAACCGAGGAGGCTGAGTTGAAATGGACTCTCCCGTGGATGTATCCTATTATGATATTGTGTCTATGGAGACCTTGGAATGAAGCGGTGTTATTGAAATCCAGCCCTCTGAGGAGAGATGCCTGGAAACCAAAGCAATGAATCCGATATGTGCCTAAGGGCCTGTTCGTTCCTTTTTACTTCTGGGGACAATAGTCTACGGGTCTGAATGCCGGTAGGTGCTCAGATGGGCCCAGATTGCCCCGTTTGTCCTGGGAAGCCACAAATATTGGGAAGGCCTCAGGGACTTTGGAGGTTTATCCTCTTAGTAGGGTTGTGGCCATTGAAATGGGCACATACAATTCCCTTGGAGAGGGCAAGCACAGTCGTCAGGTTTGGCTCCATGGGCCTGAGCCGGTAGGGTGTGTAGGCCAGGGCTGTTTGGACAGTTGTCTGAAAACACAAACTCGGCTTATGTTTCGGGTCATAAATATGGCAGGACTGATCTACAGAACATGAGGAGAACTCTTAGGGATATGAAAAAAGGGCGAGTGTCAGGCTCATGCTCAAGTTTTTGTCTCTGGATATCGTGTCACTCATGGTCGTGAAATTTCCGGGTGACTTCATGGGAAATGGACGAGTCTTACTCTCTGGGGGCTTGGCAACGTCCAAAGAGTTTGGGGTTTGGGCGACTGGACAACCAGAAATCTGGTTAAAAATTGGGGCCTAGGGACATGTCAAGCCCATTATGACATCTAATGGCACAGCGACTGAGAGGACGTACTAGAGGACAGGACTCACGCTGAGGGTCACAATGCGTGTTTATGCCCTCGTGGCACTCAAGAATGGGCGGGGCCTCAGGGTGAATGCTGGTTTCTCCTACACTGAACGTTGGACAACATGCCAACCACAAGGTTTCTTGCCATGGGTAAGGAAGATTTCTGTTTTCTACATCACAGTGACCCGTGGGAAGTGATTGGAGATAAGATCTAGGTTCTGAAGCCTGAAAACTCAGGTAGTGAAGAGATGATGACCTAAGACCATTGCGGATCTAATGGGCTCAGTGTGCGGTCAGCTCTCTGGGTGTTGGTCACGAGGTCCGGGCTCATGTTGTCAGACAGTGCATTAGTGCCCAGGTTAGACTATATATTTTGGGTGCATTCGAGTGCCGTGTAGGTTCTTATCTGAAGAACTCTACAGGATATGAAGAATGAGCGAATCTTAGGCGCGTGCTCAGGCTTTTGTCTCTGGATTTTGTATCAGCGATGGCCGTGGAATGTTGGGGAGGCCTCATGGGCC
>NW_026743653.1:1992-3319 GCF_022355385.1 Mustela nigripes
TTCGTCAATCTGTGGGATGGGAGGACTCCTTTCAGGTTTGTTTCGTCAGGTGTCCCACCAAAGAGGAATTCCAAAGCAGAGCCCTGTGGAAGACTGAAAGGACAACCCGAACTATGGTTAAAAATTGGGGGCCTAGGGGCATGGCAAGCCCAATATGCTGTCTCTCCATGCAGCCACTGAGAGGCCTTATTGAGGACAGGGCTCAGGTTGAGGGTCACAATGTGTGTTTGTGACCAATGGGGCCCACAAGCATGGGCGGGGTCTCATGGGCCACACTGGTTCAACTACACTGAACCTTGGACAACATGCCAACCACAAGGTTTCTTGCAATAGGGAAAGAGGTCTGATTTCAAATCCGGGCCTTGATTGGAGATAAGGTCTAGGTTCGGAAGCCTGAAAACCCAGGTTGAGAAGAGATGACGACCTAAGGGCATGACGTGTCCGATGTGCTGAGTGTGCGGCCAGCCGTCTGGGTGGGGCGAGCAGGTCCAGGTTCAGGCTGTGTCACAAAGGGCATTAGTGCCCAGGTCAGCCTGTATATTTGGGGTACAGCCGAATGCCGTGCAGGTTGATTCTCATTTGGCGTTTCTGGGTAGCCCCAGAGGGCAATGTTTTTATTCTGGAGGGCAGGCACAGTGCTGCATTGTAGTTCAGGATAGCCAAACTGGAGAGCTTGTGGGCCAGTAGTCTGAGGACGGAAGTCTGACAACCCAAGCTAGGCCTAGTTTCTGGGTGAGGATATGGCAGGAACCATCTACAGACCTGAATCTGAAGTCAGGGCGAGGATCAGACGATCGCTCAGGTTGGACATTCTGTCCCTGATGGCCCCTTCATGAAGGGGGGTTCATCACGAGGCCATTGGGTTTTTCCCGCGATGGGAGTTGTGAGAAGCTCCCAACTGCAAATATTCTTCTGCGGGACAATTGAGACCTGTTGGTTGGCTCCAGGACAACGATTCTGAGCAGGGTTCTAAGGATGGATGGCTGGGTAGCCCACCTCGCATTCAATTGTCTCCAAGCAACAAGACAGGTCAGATCTGCTGGATCTGGGGGAGCAACCGAGGAGGCTGAGTTGAAATGGACTCTCCCGTGGATGTATCCTATTATGATATTGTGTCTATGGAGACCTTGGAATGAAGCGGTGTTATTGAAATCCAGCCCTCTGAGGAGAGATGCCTGGAAACCAAAGCAATGAATCCGATATGTGCCTAAGGGCCTGTTCGTTCCTTTTTACTTCTGGGGACAATAGTCTACGGGTCTGAATGCCGGTAGGTGCTCAGATGGGCCCAGATTGCCCCGTTTGTCCTGGGAAGCCACAAATATTGGGA
>NW_026743654.1:0-3319 GCF_022355385.1 Mustela nigripes
TGGGGCTCGATCCCAGGACCCCGAGATCATGACCTGAGCCGAAGGCAGCGGCTTAACCCACTGAGCCACCCAGGCGCCCCTAAATCCTTCTATTTATGCAATATCAACTTATAAGCTTTCCTCCATATGAACAATGCTAAATACCAGAATAAAGAGTCATCTAATACAAATAAAGGATAGAATTAAAGAATTCTGGTAAGCCATTTAATTTTGAAAAATGGTGTTATATTGTTGCTGAGTTTTGGTTTTAAGTTACACAATATCTGATAAGTGTAGAAGTAACATGAGTGTTACGTGAGATGAGAAATGGTATATAATTAAGATATTTTAAAAAATACAGATAAATACAAATTTGTAAACATAGCATTATGGAGGAATAAAAATAAATGATAGCTACACACTCTAAAGTGAATAAATCTTGGAAAGTTAATAGAGAAGTAAAACAAGGACAGTGCAAAAAGTATGGTATATTTTTTATGAAGTTCAAACAAATTCTGTGAAACCATAGATGGACTTAAAGATACTGTTATGTATCAAATATTGTAAAAATTAAGCAAGGAAATAGCAAACATAAAATAACCAAAGCATACAAACTTGGGTAGATACAATGGGTGTGATCATGTTCTACTTCATAAAGAGATGAGTTAATAGATAAATAAAAGTAACTAGACTTTTTAGAAGTTAATAAAACTTTGCCTGTTATTTCTTAGCAATATAAAATATATGGTTTTCTAACAAAAACGTTTATCCTAAAAAAATTAAAAATAAATTTCAGGCTACTCATAAGGTTATACTTACTTTTCCACTGAAGGAAAAGCTGGTTGTTGTAGTTGTAGTTGTTTGTTTGTTTTAGTCTCCTCCTAGTTTTTATTATTATAATGTGGAATGAGGAATGTTAGATTGAAAAGTGAATTATTTTATAGACAAAAATCATTACTTGATTCACCTCCTGGTACAGCAGATGGAACTCCTGAAAACATGCCCTTTTGCCTTACGGAAGAGTAACAGTTATGCTTACGTCTGAAACATACTTGGTGGTGGCCCTAAATAGTGACAACATAGTAAACATTTTGAATATTTGCAATTAATTTTTATAGTCATAGGGCTCCAAAAGGCACTGCTGGTATCTTAACAGGTATTTCAATAAAGCTAAAAGTTGCCTGACTGTTTAAAAATATTAACAAGTCACAAAACATGGCAGAAGTATTGCCCTCAAATATTATTTTTTTCCATATGCTCCTGATTCCAGACATGACAAGTTATTTTTTCAAAATTTTTTATAAAAGATTTTATTTATTTATTTGACAGAGATCACAAGTAGGCAGAGTGAGGCAGAGAGAGAGGAGGAAGCAGGCTGCCTGCTGAGCTGAGAGCCTGATGTGGGACTCGATCCCAGGATCCTGGGATCATGACCTGAGCCGAAGGCAGAGGCTTTAAACCACTGAGCCACCCAGGCGCCCCCATGACAAATTATTTTTGATAGATATATATACAATGTATTTTCCAGTTATAAGAAAAATGGTTCTGCTATTTTTAACCTTTATTTTTAAATTACATATTTTTTAAATTAAAATTTTATTTTTTAATGTTTTAATTTTCTTTTCTTTTTTTATTAAGATTATATTTATTTATTTGACAGACAGAGATCACAAGTAGGCAGAGAGGCAGGCATAGAGAGAGAGAGAGAGGGAAGTAGGCTTCCTGCGGAGCAGAGAGCCCAATGCGGGGCTCAATCCCAGGACCCTGAGATCATGACCGAAGCCGAAGGCAGCGGCCCAACCCACTGAGCCACCCAGGCGCCCCAATGTTTTACTTTTCAATATACTTCTTAGAATATAAAACCTATTCCATTTTGTAAGAAGTTTACCACTTAAAATATGGTAATTTTCTCATTGTGTCTTCCCCTCACATTGCTTTATTTTGAATAAAAAATTCACAATAAACATAACTGATGCTTTCCTTCTGATGGTCCCTCTGTTGGTCATATTGTATATGAGCCATGACAATTAGTTTTACAAAATTTATTGATGTTTGTTGATATGTTTTATCATAACTAATTTTCCCTCCCTTCTCTAGATTCCCCAGCTTCCAGACAGGTGGACACTTCAATAAACCATACCCAAGGGATGTATCAAGTACTTCTTAGACATTCTCTCAGATCATTGAGGTCTCATTTTGCCTAGGGATATGCAATAGGTTCTGCCAGAGGCACCACTGTGACAAATGATGTCCATGGTCTATCTCCTGCTAAGCTCAAGAGGTCACTGGTTTCCAAGTTTATCTAAACAATTAATGCATTCCAGCAAGTTCTTTTTTTTAATATTAACAAACTTATTTTAAAGTTTAGATGGAGAGGCAAAGACTCACAATAGTCAACATAGTGTTGAAGGAGAACAAAGACTGAGGACTGACTTCAAAGTTTACCATAATGATGGGGCGCCTGGGTGGCTCATTGGGTTAAGCCTCTACCTTCGGCTCAGATCATGATCCCAGGGGCCTGGGATCGAGTCCCGCATTGGGCTCTCTGCTCAGTAGGGAGCCTGCTTCTCCTCATCTTTCTCTCTGTCTGTCTCTCTGCCTATTTGTGATCTCTCTCACTGCTAAATAAATAAATAAAATCTTTTAAAAAAGTATACCATAACGATAATTGTAAGCAAGATATTGTAATACCACAGAAAGACTAGATTAAAGGAACAGAATATATATTATCAATTATATTTTATATTTAATATAAAAGCAAAAGCAATACAAGAGAGCAAAATACAATCTTTTAAACAAATGTTTCTGGAGTAATGGTGAAGCTAAATGTGAAAATATAAAATAAAAATAAAATAAAATAAAATAAATCCCCTTCCTCCCAATTCAGGATTATCTGGGGAAGGAAGAGGAGATGGAGATTAGATCAGCAAATGACAATGATTTAGTCAGTCATGACTATGTCATGAAGCCTCAACAGAAAACCTGAAAGGACTGGGTTCAGAAAGCTTTAAGTTTGTTAAATGTATGAAAAGGCAGGAAGAGTGGCAGTCATACAGAAGGTAATAGAAGCTCTGTGCACATTCTCCATAACTTGCCCTGTGCACTTCTTTATCTATCTATTGATTTAAATCTTCTATTATATCTTTTAATAAGCTGGCAAACATAAATTAAGTATTTTTCTGAGTTTTGTGAGTCCCTGTAGCAAATTAAAAGAACGTAAGAGGGGCGCCTGGGTGGCTCAGTGGTTAAGCCGCTGCCTTCGGCTCAGGTCATGATCTCAGGGTCCTGGGATCGAGTCCCGCATCGGGCTCTCTGCTCAGCAGGGAGCCTGCTTCCTCCT
>NW_026743655.1:0-3319 GCF_022355385.1 Mustela nigripes
GAGGAGGTTGGGTGGTGCAAGTTTTTGTTTTTGTCTTAAGTAAACTCGAATTGAATTGAATTGAATTCTCGAGATCAAGAATTGCATGCTCTACCAACTGAGCTAGCCAGATACCCCAAAGGTGGTAGAACTTTTAAGAGGGAGGAAGAGACCGAAGAAAGGAGGTGGGAAAGAGGGAAAGAGGGAGGGAAAAAGAGAGGGAAAGGAGAGATTGTTAGTTGGTTGCTTATTTACTTAGTTTGGGCAGTGGGGACAAATTCTGGGTCCAAAGGTTTAGTCCATGGATCATTTCTGATTGGAATGGAGACCCATACCTTCCTCTCCTCCTTATAGAGGAATTCTTTATGTAAGTAATTGATATTGGGGAAAACAACCTCTTCTGTTGTTACTGTTCTCCCTCAGGCCAAAATATTTCACATGTGAAATAGCCATTACCTTTCCCTTTTCCTACTTTTTCCTGCCTCAAAGCAAATGGAAACTTTTATTTCCTATATCAGGTCTTATGGAATTGTGTTTGCTTGAATCACAGGATACGATTTCTTCCTCCACCTCCTCTGTGCTTGTGGCTCAGGAGCCCGTTCTACCCTGTTGTGGCTGTAAGAAGGCAAAACATTCTGCTAACTACAGCAAATCCTGCGGATCATTATGCAACAACTCCAGCCTGTCCCACCTTCCTGTCTTTTCTGAAGGAACAACCTGGAAACTCTAGAGCCATAATTTACCTAGTTTACCCAAAAACCAGTCTTCCATGTTAAGGAACCAAGGCACAGCCCTGCCTCCTTTTCAGCTCTCAGAGTTTGGGAAATCAAAACTGTTACAGAATTTGGAAGTTCTTTCACCCTTAAGATCCCAAAACTCTATTATCAACTCTGTGTTTGAAACCCCAGATCTCTGCCAACAAGAAAAAACAAAGAATGGGGGAGAGAGCAAGAGTCATTTGACATTGGATCATGTGCCAGATTTTATTTTCACCAAGGCAAGACCATGATTCTTGCGGTGGGCTCCAATCTGGTTCTCTCCTTTGGCTAGGTGGGAGTTAGAGGGACATATAGCTTGGAAGGTTTATACTTTGAGGGAAGAAACGTTGCCTCTGCCGGTGAGGGAATCATGGGCAATGCTGAATTATTTAACTGAGGCACAAGGAGGAGTTCCTGAACCACAGAAACCTCAAATCCAGGTATCTATGCCCATTCATCAAAGCACTGAACAAAGTCTCTACATTAAATTCCCAAACTGTACATTATTTCGGCTCCCTTTGAATATTGGAGTGGAATCTGGATTAAATCGAACAGAAACAAAAATTTCAGTCAATTATCCCAGGTAAGCAGTCACAACTTGGGGATGGCCCACAAATCCTTGAATCCAGGTCCTTAGTTACATCATTGGGCATGCCACTTCCCAAAAGTTTAGGAGCTGATGTAATTCCAGAGAAAACCCCTGGACTGCAGGAGCAGCCAAAACATGTTCTAGAACTTAATATAGAACAGAAGGTCATAGGTTTTCTGGAAAAAAAGGATTCAGCAGCATAAGTCCCACATGACTAATGTGGAATTGACCCCAAGGCTACCATGTCAAGTTACAGAGAGCATAAAGGTAACTCCTTTAGCATTACTTCAAGTCATGGCTTCAATGGGGATGATCCCAGAATCACATTCAGAAGTGATAGAATCTGTGGGTTTGTTCCCACAGCCACCAGACAAAGTTGGGAAACCAATGGAAACCACAAAAAAAGTGAGTGTAAGCACTAAACCATCATATCAAGTCACTAAACCACTGGAGGTAACACCAAATGCTCAGCATCAAGTTATGGAATCCAAGGTGACCTCCAGACGACTGAATCAAGTCACAGATAATGTGAGGGTAACGCCTGCAGCATTGCTTCAAGTCATGGATTCTATGGGGATGATTAATGAATCACATCCACATATCATAAAACCAGTGGGAATAACCCCAAGAACACCATCTCAAGCCATGAAATCAGGGGAAATAACCACATCATTGGACCATAAAGTCATACCATCGGGAAAGATGCATCCAAAGGCACAATATACAGTTGTGGAAACTGTGGCAATGACTTTTAGGCCACATCCTGAAGTTACTGGATCAGTGAATATAACCTCAAAGCCACAAAGTCAAATCACAGGACCATTGAAGATTCCTCCAGGGCCAATATGTCAAAATACAAGATCATTGGAAATGATCTCCAGTCCATTGCATCAAGTTACTGATTACATGAAAGTTACTCCAGTGGCACTATTACAAGCTATGGATTTCGTGGGAATAATTCCACCAGCACAGCCACATGTTATAGAATCTGGAGATTCACAGTCTGAAATTGCAACTTTGGCTGCAGGAGAAGCTCAACCAGTTTTGACATCTTCTATCTCTCCTCCTACTATTGGTCCACCTGGAGTTGTAGGATCTGTGGGTTTACCTCCAAAGCCACCATTTAAAGTCACAGAATCAGTAGAGATGATTCAAATGCCATCACATCAATCCATACATTCTTTAAAGGTAACTCCAGTAGCACTGGGGTCATCCATGGGAATGATCATAACACTACAATCACAAGTTGCAGAAGTCAGGATTTGACCTCAAGGCCAGTATCTTAAGTCAGGAAACCTCTGGAGTTGACTCCTGGGTCATGGATTCATGCGCAAGACTCTGTGGAGTTGATTCCACCACCATATGTTCAAGGCACAAAAACTACAGCATTAACCCCAGGGCTACCTCATCAAGTCATGGAATCTCTAAGGCTGACCCCATGGCATCAGATTTTAGAATCTTCAGAGATGAGTCCAAGGCAAAGCCATCAAATGATGGAAACTATGGGGTCGGCTTCTGACCCCATTATCAGAAATGTGACTGAGTCAAAACAGTCACATCATCAAATAATGGAACATTTTGGGACAGTCCCAAGATCACTGGGTCAAAGAGAAGCATCTAAGAAAATGAGCCAAAAGCCACTGCATCAAGTCACAGAATCTGTAGTAATGACCACCACATCTCTACTTCTAGGTGCAGAATATTTGGGGGTGAAGCCAATGTCACAACTTAATATTGTGGATTCTATCATGTTACCCCTAGGATTGCACAATGTAACATGTGTAGACATGACTCCAGGTTCGGTCCCACAGATGGTGAAATATGGACAGCTGATCCCAACTGTGAGCCCTAGAGAACTGGCCCCAGAACTTCAACTGCAGATTGTAACATCTAATGAGTTGGCTCCTATTTCACAGCTGGAAAGTGGGAATTCTGTGAAGTTAGCCCCAGGGTCTCAGCTTCAAGGTGTGAAATCTATTCATTTTACCCTAGG
>NW_026743656.1:0-3319 GCF_022355385.1 Mustela nigripes
GAGTGGGCATCCTTGTCGTGTTCCTGATCTCAATGGAAGGCTGCAAGATTTTCCCATTGAGGATGATATTTGCTGTGGGTCTTTCATAGATAGATTTGATGAAGTTCAGGAATGTTCCCTCTATCCCTATACTTTGAAGCGTTTTAATCAGGAACGGATGCTGGATTTTGTCAAATGCTTTTTCTGCATCAATCGAGAGGACCATGTGTTTCTTCTCTCTTTTCTTAGTAATTTGTTCTATCACATTGATTGATAACATCCTTGTAGCCCAGGGATGAATCCCACCTGGTCATGGTGGATAATCTTTTTAATGTGCTGTTGGATACTGTTTGCTAGGATCTTGTTGAGAATCTTAGCATCCATATTCATCAGTGATATTGATCTGAAATTTTACTTTTTGGTAGGGTTTTTGCCTGGTTTGGTGATCAGGGTAATGCTGGCTTCATAGAAAGAGTCTGGAAGTTTTCCTGCTGCTTCAATTTTTTGAAACAGCTTCAGAAGAATAGGAGTTATTTCTTCTTTGAAAGTTTGGTAGAATTCCCCAAGGAATCTGTCAGGTCCTGGGCTCTTGTTTTTTGGGAGGTTGTTGATCACTGCTTCAATCTTGTTACTAGATATTGGTCTATTCAGGTTGTCGGTTTCTTCCTGGTTCAATTTTGGGGGTTTACAGTTTTCCAGGAATGCATTAATTTCATCTACGTTGCTACGTTAGTTGGCATATAACTGTTGATAATAACTTCTGATGATTGTTTCTACTTCCTTGGTGTTTGTTGTGATCTCTCCCTTTTCTTTTGGAATAGTGTGGCCAATGGTTTATAGATCTTATTGATTCTTCTGAAAACCAGCTTCTAGTTTCATTGATACATTCTACTGTATCTCTGGTTTCTACCTCATTGATCTAAGCTCTAATCTTGATTATTTTCCTTCTTATGTGTGGAGTTGGTTTGATTTGCTCTTGATTCTCCAGTTCTTTAAGGTGTAGAGACAGCTACTGTGCTCTAGATTTTTTAATTTTTTTTGAGGGAGCCTTGGGTGGCTATGTGTTTCCCCCTTAGGACCTCCTTTGCTGTATCCCATAGGTTTTGGACCGAAGTGTCTTCATTCTCATTGGTTTCCATGAATTGTTCCAGTTCTTCTTTGATCTTCTGGTGGGTCCAAGCATTCTTAAGCAAGGTGGTCTTTAGCTTCAAGGTGTTTGAATTCCTTCGGAACTTTTCCTTGTGATTGAACTCCAGTTTCAAAGCATTGTGGTCTGAGAATATGCAGGGCATCATCTCAGTCATTTGGTATCGGTTGAGTCCTGATTTGTGGCCCAGTATGTGGTCTATTCTGGAGAAGGTTTCATATGCACTTGAGAAGAATGAGTATTCTGTTGTTTTAGGGTGGAATGTTCTGTATATATCTGAGGTCCAACTGGTCCAATGTGTCATTCAATGCTCTTGTTTCTTTATTGATTTTCTACTTCGATGATCTGTCTATTTCTGAGAGAGGCGTGTTAATACTCCTACTATTAATGTATTCATATCGGTATGACTCTTTATCTTGATTAATTATTTTCTTTTGTAATTGGCTGATCCCATATTGGGGGCATAGATATTTACAATTGTTACATCATCTTGGTGGGTAGTCCCTTTAAGGATTATGTAGTCTCCTTATGTATCTGTGACTACAGTCTTCAGTTTAAAATCTAATTTATCTGATATGAGAATCGCTACTCCAGCCTTCCTTTGAGGCCCATTGACATGAAAGATGCTTCTCCATCACTTCTCCTTCACTTTCAATCTGGGTGTAACTTTAGGTTCAAAATGGGTCTCTTGTAGACAACATATGGATGGGTCCTTTCGTTTTATACAATCTGCAACCCTGTGCCATTTTATGGGTGCATTTAGGCCATTTACATTGAGAATGATTATTTATATATATGTTTTTATTGACATCGTGTTACCTTTGAAGTCTTTCTTCCTGTAGATTGTCTCTATATTTCTATTCAATACTATTCTTAGGATTTTCCCTTTTAGAGAACCCCCCCTTAATATTTTCGGCAGTGTCGGCTTGGTGGTTGCATAGTCTTTTAAGCCTTGCAGGTCTTGGAAACTCTTTATCTCTCCATCCATTTTGAATGTCATTCTTGCTAGATAAAGTATTCTTGGCTGCATGTTCTTCTCATTTAGTGCCCTGAATATATCTTGGCAGCCCTTTCTGGCTTGCCAGGTCTTTGTGGACAGGTCTGACATTATTCTCATGGTCTTTCCTCTGTAAGTAAGGAGCCTCTTTGACCTAGCGGCTTTCAAGAGATTATACCTACAATTATGATTCCTCAATTTGACTATCAGTTGTCTTGATGTTTTTCTGTAATCTATAATCTTGGGTGTAGACTGTTCCGCCTCTAGTACATGAATGCTGGCTCCATTCAAGAGACTGGGAAATTTTCATGAAGAACGTGTTCCACTGTATCTTCTAGACTTCTTTCTTTCTCCTCCCCTTCAGGGATTCCAATAATTCTGACTTAGGAACGTTTCATGGCATCATTTATTTTCCCGATTGTGTTTTCATGGTTTCTAAGCTGTTTGTTCCAGGTTTCCTCTTGATCCTTTCTCTCTATCTCTTCTTCCTCCAGATCATGAATTCTATCTTCTGTCTCAGTTACCCTAGGTTTGAGAGAATTTAGATTAGATTGCAACTCATTGAGAACATTGTGAACATCATCCCTGGTAACTTTTAGCTCTGCCCTAACATTGTGAACATCCTGTCTGGTTGCTTTCAGCTCAGCCCTAATCAATTCTGTTTGGTCATCCATGGCTTTCTCCAACCTAGCTATTGCCTGGATGATTGTTAGCCTGAATTCTCTTTCCAACATGTTGTCTATGTTGATAGTCTTTAGCTCTGTTGCAGAAGGTCCATCCTCTGTATTTTTCTTCTGTTGCTATTCCTCTTCCTAGTCATTTTGGTGAGAGATGACTGAAAGATGTAGCTGGATGTATCGACCGTGGTGCAGTCAGGGTGCACTCTGGAACACTTCTGATCAATCAGGATTCCCCACCCAAATACAGAAAAAAGACAAGAAAAAGAAAAAAAAATAAGAGGGAGAGAGACTGGAAAGAAAGGGAAGATGAGAGAGAAGGTTCAGCCCAAATGGGCCTCAAGGTAAGATTTATGAGGTATAGAAACAAAAATAGACAAACAAAAAAGACTGATAAAATTATAAAACAAGAGGAGGAGTCAAGATGGCGGAGAAGTAGCAAGCTGAGACTGCTTCAGCTAGCCGGAGATCAGCTAGATAGCTTATCTAAAGATTGCAAACACCTGAAAATCCATCGGC
>NW_026743657.1:0-1959 GCF_022355385.1 Mustela nigripes
CCTATCAGACTGGTTCTGTTGTTTCTGCTCAAAATGACCCTCTCTGTTTCTTTCAGAGAGACTGCGTCCATTTCTTTCAGAGGGATTACAGTGAGTTCTCTCTGAGGAACTGCGACCACTCCTCTCAGAGGACCTGTGCTTTCTCCCCTAAATAGGGCTTCTCCTCACACCTCCAAGCACCAGAGATAAGATTTCCCACATGAACTGTACTGGCCCCTTTCATATTGGTTCTATTGTCTATGCTCAGAATGACTATCTCTGTTCCTCTCAGTGGGACGGCGTCCATTTCCTTCAGAGGGACTACAGTGACTTCTATCTGAGGAACTGCGACCACTCCTCTCAGAGGGACTGTGCTGTCTTCTCTCAATATGGCGGTATCTTCTCAATTCATAGGGACTGAGATGGTTTTTCCCACACCTCTGTACATGACCCTTTCAGACTGGTTCTGCTGGTACTGCTCAGAATGACTATCTCTGTTCCTCTCAGTGGGACTGTGTCCATTTCTTTCAGAGGGACTACATGAGTTCTATCTGAGGAACTGTGACCACTCCTCTCAGAGGACCTGTGCTGTCTTCCCTCAGTAGGGCCGTGTCCTCTCACTTCCAAGACACGGAGATACGTTTTCCCACATAAACTGTACTGGCCCCTTTCAAATTGGTTCTGCTGGCTCTGCTCAGAATGACTGTCTCTGTTTCTCTCAGAGGTACTGCGTCCATTTCTTTCAGAGGGAGTACAGTGAGTTCTCTCTGAGGAACTGCGACCACTCCTCTCAAAGGACCTGTGCTGTCTCCCCAATTAGGGCTTGTCCTCACACCTCCAAACAACGGAGATAAGTTTTCCTACATGAAGTGTACTGGCCCCATCAAATTGGTTCTGTTGGCTCTGCTCAGAATGACTGTGTCTTTTCCTCTCAGACGGACCGCATCCATTTCTTTCAGAGGGACTACAGTGATTTCTCTCTGAGGAACTGCGACCACTCCTCTCAGAGGGCCTGTGCTGTCCTCTCTCAATAGGGCTGTGTCCTCTCACTTCCAAGGGACTGAGATGGGTTTACCCACACCCACTGTACTGGCCCCTTTCACATTGGTTCTGTTGTTTTTGCTCAGAATGACTATCTCCGTTCCTCTCAGTGGGACTGCGTCCATTTCTTTCAGAGGGACTATAGTGACTTCTATACGAGGAACTGCGACCACTCCTCTCTGAGGACCTGTGCTGTCTTCCCTCAGTAGGGCTGTGACCTCTCACCTCCAAGACATGGAGTAGGTTTTCCCACATGAATTGTACTGGCCTCTTTCAAATTGGTTCTGCTGGCTCTTCTGAGAATGACTATCTCTGTTCCTCTCAGAGGGACTGCGTCCAATGTTTCAGAGGGAGTACAGTGAGTTCTCTCTGCGGAACTGCGACCACTCCTCACAGAGGGCCTCTGCTGTCTTCTCTCAATAGGGCTGTGTCCTCTCACACAAACTGTACTGGTCCCTTTCAGACTGGTTCTGTTGGTTCTGCTCAGAATGACTGTCTCTGTTTCTTTCAGAGGATCTGCGTCCATTTCTTTCAGAGTGACTACAGTGAGTTCTCTC
Organism: Mustela nigripes; assembly: GCF_022355385.1. Taxonomy (NCBI): domain Eukaryota; kingdom Metazoa; phylum Chordata; class Mammalia; order Carnivora; family Mustelidae; genus Mustela; species Mustela nigripes. The sequence continues at coordinate 1,578 of NW_026743657.1, forward strand.
TGAGGAACTGCGACCACTACTCTCAGAGGGACTGTGCTGTCTTCCCTGAGTAGGGCTGTGTCCTCTCACCGCCACGTCAGTGAGATATGTTTTCCTACATGAACTGTACTGGCCCCTTTCAAATTGGTTCTGTTGGCTCTGCTCAGAATGACTCTCTCTGTTCCTCTCAGAGGGACTGCGTCCAATGTTTCAGAGGGAGTACAGTGAGTTCTCTCTGCGGAACTGCGACCACTCCTCACAGAGGGCCTCTGCTGTCTTCTCTCAATAGGGCTGTGTCCTCTCACACAAACTGTACTGGTCCCTTTCAGACTGGTTCTGTTGGTTCTGCTCAGAATGACTGTCTCTGTTTCTTTCAGAGGATCTGCGTCCATTTCTTTCAGAG
>NW_026743657.1:1969-3318 GCF_022355385.1 Mustela nigripes
GGACTACAGTGAGTTCTCTCTGAGGAACTGCGACGACCACTCTCAGAGGGACTGTGCTGTCTTCCCTGAGTAGGGCTGTGTCCTCTCACCGCCACGTCAGTGAGATAGGTTTTCCTACATGAACTGTACTGGCCCCTTTCAAATTGGTTCTGTTGGCTCTGCTCAGAATGACTGTCTCTGTTTCTCTCAGAGGGACCGCATCCATTTCTTTCAGAGGGACTACAGTGAATTGTCTCTGAGGAACTGCGACCACTCCTCTCAGAGGGTCTGTGCTGTCTTCTCTCAATAGGGCTGTGTCCTCTCACTTCCAAGGCACTGAGATGGGTTTTCCCACACCAACTGTACTAGCCCTTTCAGACTGATTCTGTTGGTTCTGCTCAGAATGACTGTCTCTGTTTCTCTCAGAGGGACTGCATCCATTTCTTTCAGAGGGACTATAGTGAGTTCTATCTGAGGAACTGTGACTACTCCTCTCAATGGACCTGTGCTGTCTTCCCTCAGTAGGGCTGTGTCCTCTCACCTCCAAGACACGGAGATAAGTTTTCCCACATGAACCGTAATGGCCCCTTTCAAATTGTTTCTTTTGGCTCTGCTCAGAATGACTGTGTCTGTTCCTCCAGAGGGACTGTGTCCATTTCTTTCAGGCGAACTACAGTGAGTTCTATCTGAGGAATTGCTACCACTCCTTTCTGAGGACCTGTACAGTCTTCCCTCAGTAGGGCTGTGTCCTCTCACCTCCAAGACACCGAGATAAGTTTTCCCACATGAACTGTTCTGGCCTCTTTCAAATTGTTTCTGTTGGCTCTGCTCAGAATGACTGTCTCTGTAACTCTCAGTGGGACTGCATCCATTTCTTTCAGGGGGAGTACAGTGAGTTCTATCTGAGGAACTGTGACCACTCCTCTCAGAGGGCCTGTGCTGTCTTCTCTCAATAGGGCTGTGTCCTCTTACTTTCAAGGGACTGAGATGGGTTTACCCACACCAACTGTACTGGTCCCTTTCAGACTGGTTCTGCTGGTTCTGCTCAGAATGAATATCTCTGTTCCTCTCAGTGGGACGGCGTCCATTTTTTTCAGAGGGACTACAGTGAGTTCTATCTGAGGAACTGCGACCACTCCTCTCAGAGAACCTGTGCTTTCTCCCTCAGTAGGGCTTTTTCCGCTCACCTCAAAGACATGGAGATAAGTTTTCCCACATGAACTGTACTGGCCCCTTTCAAATTGGTCTGTTGGCTCTGCTCAGAACGACTGTCTCTGTTCTTCTCAGAGGGACTGCGTCCATTTCTTTCACCGTCCATTTTTTTCCCTTCTTCGGTCTCTTCCACCCTTCCTCTTACAAGTTCTACCACC
>NW_026743658.1:0-3318 GCF_022355385.1 Mustela nigripes
TTGTGTCTTCCTCAATTTCTTTCATGAGTACTTTATAGTTTTCTGATATAGATTCTGTGTCTCTTTGGTTAGGTTTATTCCTAGGTATCTTATGGTTCTGGGTGCAATGGTAAATGGGATAGACTCTTTAATTCCTCTTTCTTCTGTCTTGTTGGTGTAGAGAAATGCAACTGATATCTGTACATTGATTTTATATCCTGACACTTTACTGAATTCTTGTACAAGTTCTAGCAGTTTTGGAGTGGAGACTTTTGGGTTTTCCACATATAGTATTATATCATCTGTGCAGATTGATAGCTTGACTTCTTTGCCGACTTGGATGTCTTTAATTTCCTTTTGTTGTCTGATTGCTGAGGCTAGGACTTCTAGTACTATGTTGAATAGCAGTGGTGATAATGGAAATCCCTGCCATGTTCCTGACCTTAGCGGAAAAGCTTTCAGTTTTAATCCATTGAGAATGATATTTGCGGTGGGTTTTTCATAAATGGCTTTGATAATACTGAGGTATGTGCCCTCTATCCCAACACTTTGAAGAGTTTTGACAGGAAGGGATGCTGTACTTTGTCAAATGCTTTTTAAGCATCTATTGAGATTATCATATGGTTCTTGTTCTTTCTTTTATTGATGTGCTGTATCACATTGATTGATTTGTGGATGTTGAACCAACCTTGCAGCCCTGGAATAAATCCCTCTTGGTCGTGGTGAATAATCCTTTTAATGTACTGTGAATCCTGTTGGCTAGTATTTAGGTGAGAATATTCACATCTGTGTTCATCAAGGATATTGGTCTATAGCTCTCTTTTTTGATGGGATCCTTGTCTGGTTGTGGGATCAAAGTGATGCTGCCTCATAAAATGAGGAAGTTTTCCTTCCATTTCTACTTTTTGCAACAGCTTCAGGAGAATACGAATTAGTTCTTCTTTAAATGTTTGGTAGAATTCCCCTGGGAAGCCGTCTGGCCCTGGGCTTTTGTTTGTTTGGAGATTTTAATGACTATTTCAATCTCCTTATGGTTATGGGTCTGTTCAGGCTTTCTGTTTCTTCATGGTTCAGTTGTGGTAGTATATATGTCTCTAGGATTGCATCCATTTCTTCCAGATTGTCAAATTTGTTGGAGGAGAATTTCTCATAGTATGTTCTTATAATAGTTAGTATTTCTTTGGTGTTAGTTGTGATCTCTCCTCTTCCATTCATGATTTTTTTATTTGGGTCCTTTCTCTTTTCTCTTTGATAAGTCTGGCCAGGGGTTTATCAATTTTATTAATTCTTTCAAAGAACCAGCTCCTAGTTTTGTTGATTTGTTCTATTGTTGTTTTGGGTTCTATTTCATTGATTTCTGCTCTGATCTTTATGATTTCTCTTCTCCTGCTGGGTTTAGGGTTTCTTTCTTGTTCTTTCTCCAGCTCATTTAGGTGTAGCGTTATGTTGTGACCTGAGATCTTGCTTTTTTCTTGAGAAAGGCTTGCACTGCTATATATTTTCCTCTCAGGACAGCCTTTGCTGTGTCCCATAGATTTTGAACCGTTGTGTTTTCATTATCATTTGTTTCCAGGAATTTTTTAAATTCTTCTTTCATTTCCTGGTTGACCCATTCATTCTTTAGAAGGATGCTGTTTAGTCTCCATGTATTTGGGTTCTTTCCTAATTTCCTCTTGTGATTGAGTTCTAGCTTCAGAGCATTGTGGTCTGAAAATATGCAGGGAATGATCCCAATCTTTTGATACTGGTTGAGACCTGATTTAGGACCGAGGATGTGATGTATTCTGGAGAATGTTCCATGTGAACTAGAGAAGAATGTGTATTCTGTTGCTTTGGGATGAAATGTTCTGAATATATCTGTGATGTCCATCTGGTCCAGTGTGTCATTTGAGGCCTTTATTTCCTTGTTGATCTTTAGCTTGGATGATCTGTCCATTTCAGTGAGGGGAGTGTTAAAGTCCCCTACTATTATTGTATTATTGTTGATGTATTTCTTTGATAATTGTTATTAATTGGTTTTTATAGTTGGCTGCTCCCACGTTAGGGGCATAGATATTTAAAATTGTTAGATCTTCTTGTTGGACAGACCCTTTGAGTATGATATAGTGTCCTTCCTCATCACTTATTATAGTCTTTGGCTTAAAATCTAATTGATCTGATATAAGGATTGCCACTCCTGCTTTCTTCTCTTGTCCATTTGTATAGAAAATTCTTTTCCACCCCCTCACTTTAAATCTGGAGTTGTCTTCGGGCTTAAAATGAGTTTCTTGGAGGCAACATATAGATGTTTTTTTTTTTTTTATCCATTTTGATACCCTGTGTCTTTTAATTGGGGCATTTAGCCCATTAACATTCAGGGTAACTATTGAGAGGTATGAATTTAGTGCCATTGTATTGCCTGTAAGGCGACTGTTACTGTATATTATCTCCGTTCCTTTCTGATCTACTTTTAAGCTCTCTTTGCTTAGAGGATCCCTTTCAGTATTTCCTGTAGAGCTGGTTTGGTGTTTGCAAATTCTTTCAGTTTTTGTTTGTCCTGGAAGCTTTTAATCTCTCCTTCTATTTTCAATGATAGCCTAGCTGGATATAGTATTCTTGGCTGCATGTTTTTCTCATTTAGTTCTCTGAATATAGCATGCCAGCTCTTTCTGGCCTGCCAGGTCTCTGTGGATAAGTCTGCTGCCAATCTCATATAGAACAAAAATCTAACCAATATACAGACTTCTTTTCCAGGCTGCTTTCAGGATTTTCTCTTTGTGACTTAAGACTTGTAAATTTTACTATTAGGTGACAGGGTGTGGGCCTATTCTTATTGATTTTGAGGGATGTCCTCTGCACCTCCTGAAATTTGATGCTTGTTTCCTTTGCCATATTGGGGAAATTCTCCCCAATAATTCTCTCCCGTATACCTTCTGCTCCCCTCTCTCTTTCTTTTTCTTCTGGAAACCCAATTATTCTAATGTTGTTTTGTCTTATGGTGTCACTTATCTCTCAAATTCTCCCCTCATGGTCCATAGCTCTTTGTCCCTTTTTTGCTCAGCTTCTTTAGTCTCTGTCATTTGGTCTTCTATATTGCTAATTCTTTCTTCTGCCTCATTTTTCCTAGCAGTGAGAGCCTACATTTTTGATTGCACCTCCTTAATAGTTTTTTTTTTTTTTTTTTATTTCAACTTGGTTAAATTTTTTTTCTTTCATTTCTCGAGAAAGGGCTTTTATATCTCCCGAGAGGGTTTCTCTAATATCTTCCATGCCTTTTTCGAGCCCGGCTAGAACCTTGAGAATTGCCATTCTAAACTCTAGATCTGACATATTACCAATGTCTGTATTGATTAGGTCTCT
>NW_026743659.1:0-3318 GCF_022355385.1 Mustela nigripes
AACCTGTCTTGTTGATTGGAGACAATTGGAATGCGAGGTGGGCTACCAAGCCATCCATCCTTAGAACCCTGCTCGGAATCGTTGTCCTGGAGCCAACCAACAGGTCTCAATTATCCTGCAGAAGAATCTTTGCAGTTGGGAGCTTCTCACAACTCCCATCGTGGCAAAAGCCCCATGGCCTCATGATCAACCCATCTCTCAAGAAGGGGCCAATAGGGACAGAATGTCCAACCTAAATGATCGTCTGATCCTCACCCTGACTTCAGAGACAAGAGATCTCGATTCAGGTCTGTATATTGTGCCTGCCATATCCTCACCCAGAAACCGAGGCTTAGCTTGGGTTCTCAGACTGCCGTCCTCAGACTACGGGTCCGCAAGCCCTCCAGTTTGACAATCCAGAACTACAATGCAGCACTCTGCCTGCCCTCCAGAAGAAAAACATTGCCCTCTGGGGCTACCCAGAAACCCAAAATGAGGATCAACCTGCACGCCATTTGGCTGTACCCCAAATATATAGACTGGCCTGGGCACTAATGCCCTTTCTGACACAGCCTGAGTCTGGACCTCCTGGCCCCACCCAGACAGCTGGCCGCACACTGATCACATCGGACCCGCCATGGGACGTCATCTCTTCTCAACCTCTGTTTTCAGGCTTCAGAGTCTAGACCTTATCTCCAATCACGGCCGGGTTTGAAAATGATGCAGAAATCAGAACTCTTTCCCCATGGCAAGAAACCTTGTGTTTGGCATGTGATCCAAGGTTCAGTGTAGTTGATTCCAGGTGGCCCATGAGGCCCAGCACATGCTTGCGGGCCACATTGGTCACATACACACATTGTGACCCTCAGCCTGAGCCCAGTCCTCAGGTAAGGCCTCTCAGTGGCTGGATGGAGAGACAGCATATTGGGGTTGCCATGCCCCTAGGCCCCAATTTTTAACCATAGTTCTGGTTTCCCTTCACTCTTCCCCAGGTCTCTGCTTTGGAATTCTTCTTCTAGGTGGGACACCTGAGGTAACAACCTGAAAGGAAAACAATTCGGATCGGGCCTAATCCACAGAGAGCATGATTCGTCCATGGCCCATGAGGCATCCCCAACATGCCACGGCCATCGCTGATACAAAATCCAGAGACAAAAGCCTGAGCATGCACCTGAGACTCGCTCATTCTTCATATCCTGAAGAGTTCTTCAGATAAGAACCTACACAGCACTCGAATACACCCAAAATATATAGTCTATCCTGGACACTAATGCACTGTCTGACAACCGGAGCCCGGACCTCGTGACAAACCCCCAGACAGCTGACCGCACACTGAGCACATCAGAACCGCCATGGCCTTAGGTCAGGCTTCAGAACCTAGACCTTATCTCCAATCACTGCCCAGGGGTGACTGTGATGTAGAAATCAGAACTCTTCCTAACCATTCCAGAAACCTTGTGGTTGGCATGCTGTCCAACGTTCAGTGTAGAGGAAAGCAGCATTCACCCTGAGGACCCGCCCATTCTTGAGTGCGACTCGGGCATAAACACGCATTGTGACCCTCAGCGTGAGAGCCTTGACATGTCCCTAGGCCCAAATTTTTAACCAGATTTCTGGTTGTCCAGTCCCTCATTTGGTGGGACACCTGAGGTTGAAAATCAAAACAAAACAAATCAACACCAACAGAACAACGGACTTCTTCCATGCCACAGAATAACCCCAAACTCTTTGTACGTGGCCAAACCCCCAGAGAGTAAGACTCGTCCAGAGACAAAATCTTGAGGAAGTGTCTCTACTCGCCATTTTTGATATCCCAAAGTGTTATCTCATGGTCTGTAGATCAGTCAGCCATACCTATGACCCGAAACATAAGCCGAGTTTGTGTTTTCAGACAACTGTCCCAACAGTCCTGGCCTACACACCCTACAGGCTCAGGTCCCTGGAGCCAAACCTGACGATGTGCTTGCCCTCTCCAAGGGAATTGTATGTGCCCATTCCAAAGTCCCTGAGGCATCCCAATATTTGTGGCTTCCCAGGACAAACAGGGGCAATCTGGGCCCATCTGAGCACCTACCAGCACTCAGACCCGTAGACTGTTGTCCCTAGAGGTAAAAAGGAACGAACAGGCCCCTAGGCAGCTATCGGATCCATTGCTTTGGTTTCCAGGCATCTCTCCTCAGAGGCCTGGATATCAATAACAGCATATGGCTGTTTCATGACTCACCCATCAGAAAAAATCTCATCTACACATGGGACTTGCACGACGTAGCTGTGTGAAAGCCTCTATTTAGGAGAACCCTTCAGAGCCCAAGTGCCACCGCTTCATTCCAAGGTCTCCATAGACGCAAAATCATATTAGAAGACATCCACGGGAGAGTCCATTTCAACTCAGCCTCCTCGGGTGCTCCCCCAGATCCAGCAGATCTAACCTGTCTTGTTGCGAGGAGACAATTGAAATGCGAGGTGGGCTATCCAGCCACCCATCCTTAGAACCCTGCTCGGAATCGTTGTCCTGGAGCCAACCAGCAGGTCTCAATTGTCCTGCAGAAGTATCTTTGCAGTTGGGAGCCACTCACAACTCCCATCGTTGGAAAACACCCATGGCCTCGTGATCCACACCCCCTTCAAGAAGGGGCCATCAGGGACAGAATGTCCAACCTGAGCGATCATCTGATCCTCGCCCTGAGTTCAGGTGCATGAGATATCGATTCAGGTCTGTAGATTGTGCCTTCCATATCCTCACCCAGAATCCTAGGCTTGGCTTGGGTTCTCAGACTTCTGTCCTCTGACTACTGGCCCACAAGCCCTCCAGTTTGGCAATGCAGACTACAATGCAGCACTCTGCCTGCCCTCCAGAAGAAAAACTTTGCCCTCTGCGGCTAACCATAAAACCCCAATGAGGATCAACCTGCACGGCATTCGGCAGTACCCCAAATATATAGGCTGACGTGGGTACTAATGCCCTTTCTGACACAGCCTGAGCCTGGACATCCTGGCCCAACCCAGAAGGCTGGCCCACTCTGATCACATCGGACCCGCCTTGACTTTAGGTCGTCATCTCTTCTCAACCTCGGTTTTCAGGCTTCGGTGTCTAGACCTTATCTCCAATCATGGCCCGGGTTTGATAATGATGCTGAAATCAGAACTCTTTCCCCATGCCAAGAAACCTTGTGGTTGGCATGTTGTCCAAGGTTCAGTGTTGTTGAAAGCAGTATGGCCCATGATGCCCCGCCCATGCTTGCGGGCCACATTGGTCACAAACACACATTTGACCGTCAGGCTGAGCCCCGTCCTCAGTTAAGGCCTCTCAGTGGCTGGATGGACAGACAGCATATTGGG
>NW_026743660.1:0-3316 GCF_022355385.1 Mustela nigripes
CTTAACCAACTGAGCCACCCAGGCGTCCCTGGTCCTGGAGGCTTTCAGATTATTTTTTCTTCTGGAATGTTCCAACCCGTAAACATTCCCTCATCTCAGGCTAGGCCCAGGCTCACTTGCACTTGCTCTCTCTGTACCTTTGCCTCCTGCTCCCCAGGCAGGCCGTGTTTTAGGACTCCTTGGGTTAGGGTGTGTCTGACCTGTTGGGTTGGCCACTGGGTCCAGGGACTCTTGGGAGACTCTGTGAAGTGCTGGGGCTTCTGGGTGACGGAGTTGCCTCTCTGAGTCCTGTTCGTCACATTTTAGGACAGGTTGAAGGTGGCAGGGTGCCACGAGTCACTCCCTGCCTCACTTCCTTCTGAAGGTTTGCAGGATGACCTCTGATTCATGTCTACTAAGAGAGGAGACTTGCCCTTGGCAGTGACCTCTGGCTGGCTCAAGGTACAGCTTGGTGTGGGGGAGGGTGCCTTCTATGCTACCTGCAGCCCTGGGAACCATCGAGCGTGCCTCCTGGCTTAGTGCCTGCTTTCTCAGTGGTGTTCCCCTTGGTGGTTGCCCCCGCCAGCTAGCTTCAGTAGGTGGCCTCTCCCCAGCGGGGCTCGTGGTGTTCAGGACCAGCCCGAGACCCCGGGTGGCTGGGGCTCCTATGGCCTGTCTCCCATGCTGCACTTGTGCTTTGCTAGCCCGGAGAACGGGGCAGAGGGAGCAGGTTGGAGGTGTTTTCTTTTGGAACTGTGAGGCTCCCGAAGATGTTAGTGCTAGTGGCTAGCTTGTACTCACACACCGTCTGATCCTGCCGAGCCTGGGCCAGTGGCTGCCTTCTCTGGTGTGCCCTCCCCTTCCCCATGCTTTCACGAGCCGCAGGTTGGCATCTGATGGGGCGTAGGGGTGGGGGACTATGGATGGGTGAGGCTCTGTGGGTGCTGTGCTGTGCTGAGGGATAGTCCCGCTTTTCCAGGAAGTATTCCCTGACTCCCCTGCCCTCCCTTGAGCTCGCCCTTCTGTGAACCTCTAGAGGCCAGAGTCCAAACAGTGAGGCTGTGGGTTCTTCCCTGGCCAGCTTCAGGCGTTCCCTGTAGTGTCAGGCCCTGGGCCAGGCAGAGAAAAGAAAGCCGCAGCGCACTGTTTCTGGTGTACCCCATCTAGCTGGGGCGGAGGGGGCAACAGGTCAGCCCTGACCAGAGGGCCGCTCACAGAAACTGGCACGCGGGTTGTTCGAAGTGCTGTTTCCTAGCAGCCCTCCGCCCTGAGTAAGCCTGTCGCCCCCCCCCCACCCCGCCTTGCGCCCTGCCCATGGCTGCGGTGGCCCCGAGCACACCAAGTCCTGGGCTGGCTGCTTTCCTTACCTGTCTCCTACTAGGTGGCCAGACCCCATGTCCTAAGCCCCTTCCCCAGAGGCAGATTCCAGAGTAAATGGTGACTTCCCACTGCTCTCAGGGCTCCAGCCAAGCAGTCCAGCCTCTGTTGACATCTCTTTATGATGTTGATGTTTTCTGAGTCTGGTGGCATTGGGGCAGGTGGCTCGGAGGCTATTTGGCAAGAGGTCCCAAGGACCTGAGCCAAGGAGTGGCGGTAGCTGGGGGAGTGGAGGTGGTAAGGAGTTGTTGTGCGCCCAGGGTGCCGGAGCAGAGCGGGCCTCCGGGGTGGAGGGGTGACCCTTGGCAGCAGACTCCATTCTGTGGGCGCAGAGGCAGGGACTCTCGCTGGAGGAGTTGACAGGGTGGGGCACGGTGCGAGGGGCCCAGGACCTGGCCCGCGTGTCCTGCCAAGAGAGGTGCCTCCACGTGCCTGCGCAGGCCTGGCTTGCACTGCAGTTGGGCCTGCCCAGACAGTGCTCCTTTCTGAGTTCTGTGGGGACCTGCCCCCTGTCCTGGTTAGTGGTGACCCTCAGAGCATGGCCCACCCTTTGCTGGTTGAGGGCTAATGCCCCTCCTCCTCAGGAAGGGGGCTGTGCCTTGATAGACTGCAGGGGGCAGCAAGCCAGGACTCCCCCCCCCCCCCCGCCCCGCCCCAGGCTGGCATCCAGAGCAAGCGCTGGGCTCCCACTTCTTGACTCACTGTCCTGCTCTCTGGATGCGGCCACTCTGTGTGCCCCCCAGAAGCAGCCTTCTGCAGTGTCTGTGTCTGCTTTGAGGCTCTGCCACATTTGTAGCAGGGCTCAGAGTTTCCTTTTCTGTAAAGCTTTTATTTATTTAAGTAATTTCTGCACCCAACGTGGGGCTTGAACTCACGAGAGCCAGATCAAGTCACACGTTCTTCCAGCTGAGCCCGCCAGGTTCCCCATTTCTTTCCTCTTTAACAAAGACCACATGGATAGGCCACGTTGTTACCATTTCCTCCCTCAGTGAACGCTTGGGTTGCGCCTACCTCTTTTCTCTTAATGCCACCCAGTCAAACTCTGGCACGCACCCCTGCACCGGAACCTCTCCTGTGTAGGTCTCCAGGAAGCTCATGGCCAAATGCAGCGAGCCTTCTGGGGCCTCCTATCCCTTGACCGGCAGGCAGCAGCCCCCACGGAGCCCCTCACTCCCTGACCTCCTCCTGCCCCGGTGCGCGCGTACGTGCGGCCCTTCCCGAACCGGGAGGTCACCCTGCACCTGCCCTCTCGGGGTCCCTCCTGGCCCTCTGGCCACTCCCTGTCTCCTCTCAGAGTCCCAGAGCCCCAGGGCTTGCTGTGCGGGCCGCTTGTCCCTCTATCTCCTTCTACACGGGCTCTGGGCCGCCCCGGTGAGCTCATGCAGGCTCTGGTGAGCTCATGCAAGCTCTGGACGTTCAGAGCCATGTTCATGGCTGGGAACCCGTTTTTTCCAATCCAGACTCTTTCTGGAACTGCAGACCCCTTGTCCACCCTGTTGCCTACACATTTCCGACGAGGTGATCTCTCTGGTACAGCAGGCCTTCAGTCAGCTGCCACACACCCCCTTCACACCCTCTCCCTGTCTTCCTGGGCTCAGGGCCTGCCAGTGCCGCCCACCCTTCCTGGTGCCCAGCAGCTCAGGGTCCCTGACTCCTCTCTGAAACTCACATCCCAGCCACGCACAGGTCATGGGCTCCACCTTGCCAACAGGTCCCTAATCTGAAGATTCACTTGGGCCCTACGTGGCCAGCGCATCAGTCACACTGCTGCCTGCCTTCCCTGGTCCTGCTGCAGCCTTCTTGCTGGCTGTCTCCATCTCCTGCTCACCTGCTGTGTGGCTTGTGCCTCGGAGTTTACCTGTTCTCTGCAGCATTTGGGCACCCTTCAGGAGTTTCAGCACCCATGACTTCCCACCCACCTGCCCTGCTGTCTCCCTCCTCTCACCCCCCCCACCCCCGA
>NW_026743661.1:0-3315 GCF_022355385.1 Mustela nigripes
ATTATGCATATGTTTTATCTCTCTTTTCTTCAAGTCTTTTTTTCGATCTTTTTACTTTTTTTAATAAAACTGAATTATTTCAAGATGACTTGGTCATCCTCTTTTCCCCCACCCCATAGGTCATAGAGTACATTTTAACTGTTAAAATAATATTAGTGTTTAAGTGCTGCCTACACAAATTAAGGCAAATTATCTGTGGTCTGTATTCCCGAAAATATTTTTTTTTATTATGTCTTCCTATTCCAACGACATTTTATAAGGATCTAAATGTTCACATTTTTTATTATTTTTTTTAGATAATAAAGCTATTACTTCATTCTTTTATAAATCTGATGTTTTTAAAAATTTTCTGTCAGTCTGATTCTTGCTTCATTATTAATGGATTAATTTTTTTTCTCTCTAACACTCATGATTTTTTGTTTGTTTGTTTTGGTATGTATGCCCAAGTTTGGGATTCATAGAGTCAACTATAGTTATGAATATTTTCTTTCTTTTCTTGTATGTAAATTTTGATCCAGTGTCTTGACTATTTTATGCTTGAGAAACAGATGTACATTAATATGCAAATATTTCTTTCCTTTTTTCTTCTTTCATTTAAAAAAGTCATTTATTTTATTTTATTTAAAAAATATTTATTTATTTATTTATTTATTTGGAGTAGAGGGAGAGGGTCATGAAGAGTGGCTGATGATATACTTTTAATTTGGGAGGAGGTTAGGTATAGCACAAGCCTCCAATGTTTTTTATAAACAAGGATTCCAGTACCTTGAGGGGGCTAGCTATTGGTAGGGAAAGGTCATTTATTACTATTTAGTAAAAACTCAGGGAAGAGACTCTTCTGATGTTTATCAGTGGGTATATGCTTGGGAGATGATTGCCAATGTATATCTTGAGGGCAGGGCTGGGGAGTAGAGATTAAGAAGTTTCCAAAGTAAGTTTTACATGTGAAAGTAGATTTTCAGTATCCTGGGGGGTGGACTAAGAATGCTTTTTGCCCTGAGTGGACGTGTCCACATTGAAGCAGCTGAGTCCCCAGAGGAACTTCAAGGACTTGTCAACAGGAAATGAGTAGTAAGGAAATCTAATTTTTCCTCTAGCTTTTGTTCCACACACATCACCTACATCTTACACCTCTTTTACATTGATAATTTTAATGCTTTGCTGGTATCCAGATGACTATATCCTTAAGTGACTTCTTATCTCTATTGAATCCATTACATATTCTATCCATTGTATTCTTAATTCAACTAGATTACATATATTTTATCTATTAGTACCACTAGGTTCTTATTCTTGTTTTTATTTCAAACTCTTTCCTTATTTCCTTACACTATTTATTGGGTATATTTTAAACCCCTGATATACTCACTTATTATATATAAGCTGTCAACCTTATTCTAATTTTGAGGTAGCTATATCTTTTTGGGTTTTAGGACATCATACCAACAATGCCAAATAATTTTCAGACAACAGCAGGATCTCCAAGAATTCAACTAAATTCTGACACTATCTACCTGAACATAGCGTAAGATTTCATCAGTTAAGGGATCAGTCCTCCAAGACTATCTCCAACACCACCTCAGATGCCAGTCTCACTGTAGGCCCCAGGTTATTACCTGTGCTTGTGACTGAGCAACTACAGGTTGGAGGTCCCAGTGGTCTACTTCTTACATCTTTTAATTTGCTACAGAGACTCACAAAACTCAGAAAAATACTTACTTTATGTTTGCCAGCTTATTAAAAGATATAATAGAAGATTTAAATCAATAGATAGATAAAGAAGTGCACAGGGCAAGGTATGGAGAATGGGCACAGAGCTTCTATTACCTTCTGTAAGACTGCCACTCTTCCTGCCTTTTCATACATTTAACAAACTAAAAGCTTTCTGAACCCAGTCCTGTCAGGTTTTCTGTAGAGGCTTCATGACATAGTCATGACTGACTAAATCATTGTCATTTGCTGATCTAATCTCCAGCTCCTCTTCCTTCCCCAGATAATCCTGAATTGGGAGGAAGGGGAGACATGTTGGGCAAAAGGTTATGAAGGCTTTCACCAAGTGGTTGGTCCTTCAGGCAAACAGCCCTTGCCTTGAGTGAGGTCTGAAGGTCACTTCATTAACATAACAAAACACACCTCTCTCACCCTTATCACAGGAAATTCCAAGAGTTTTAGGAACTGTGAGTCAGTAGCCTTGGTTGAAAACCAAATATTCAGATGACCAAAATATATTTCTTCTCAACCACTATATTACACTACATGCTTAAGTATTTAATTATGTGATATTTTAAACAAATATTTTTCTAAGACTATAAACTGTTCTGTCAGTAATCTGGATTGGGGAGTGATGTATTGCCAAATTTCTGTCATTTTAGTCCAGGAGGTCAAAGAGAAACAACAGGAGAGCCTCTTAGGGCAGGAAGTTCAAAGTAACAATGTTGACTACTATTCCCTTTTCTTGATTTTTTTTTTAAACAAGCAAATCATCTCTTCAGAGTTGCAGTTTAAAGCCAAGAACATGCGGAATTGGGAGAAAAAAATAGTTAAATTTGGAGACTTGCAGAGGTAGAATCAGAGGAGTGAGAGCCATTACAGTAACTGAACTAACTGAGGTCAACCTTTGGTGAATCACAGAAACAGGTGGAGTTGTCAAACAATGGAATCTTTGTTTACAAAATACAAGGAAATCACAGGGAATAAGTTCCAAAGCCTTGACTGTTTGAACAGGAGAGAGATATTTATTTAGTATTTAAGATGAATACTCAGAAGGGAGAGTTTTATTATCCCATGTATGGTTGGTCATAAGGTTGTGGATGCATGCACATCCACATATGTATTAGTGCAATATGTATTGCATGTTCACCTGAATGAAGCTTGTATTCCACTGAGGGCAGAAACTTCACCGTTAGAATAAAGCAGAGGTAAGTGTTGGACAAGGTAAAGGGACGCTGCAGGCTTCAAGAGCAGATATAAACTAGATGGAGTCTTGGGCTCATTTTCTGGGAAAAGAAATGCAAGGCCTTGATTACTTTCGAAATAGCACTAGGAGTTTTAGTATTGATTTATTGTCTCAATAGCTTAGGCTATTTCCTGGTCTGGTGGTGAATGTTAGTTTTCACATTGCCTCGTTCCCTCAAAATCCTTAACTAGTGAGGTTTTTGCATTTCTTTGTAAGAACCTCCCAGGAAGTTTTGGAAGAAGTGTGCTTGGGCAAGTACACAGGTCTGGTATAGATCATTGAAAATAGCTGGAGACACAAAATGACTTTTCCTATGTCAGGAAAACTATATCTCATCTTTAATTTTCTGGGAACCTCTA
>NW_026743662.1:0-3315 GCF_022355385.1 Mustela nigripes
CACAGTCGCCAAACTATGGAAAGAACCAAGATGCCCTTCAACTGACGGATGGATAAGGAAGATGTGGTCCATATACACTATGGATTATTATGCCTCCATCAGAAAGGACGAATACCCAACTTTTGTAGCAACATGGATGGGATTGGAAGAGATTATGCTGAGTGAAATCAGTCAAGCAGAGAGAGTCAATTATCATATGGTTTCACTTATTTGTGGAGCATAACAAAAAGCATGGAGGACAAGGGGTGTTAGAGAGGAGAAGGGATTTGAGGTAAATTGGAAGGGGAGGTGAATCATGAGAGACTATGGACTCTGAAAAACTATCTGAGGGGCTTGAAGTGGCGGGGGTGTGGGAGGTTGAGGTACCAGGTGGTGGGTATTATAGAGGGCACGGATTGCATGGAGCACTGGGTGTGGTGAAAAAATAATGAATACTGTTTTTCTGAAAATAAATAAATTGAAAAAATAAGAAAAAAAGACCACTGACAGAATGGGAGAAGATATTTGCAGATATCTTCTTCAAATTTGAAGATATCAGACAAAGGGCTAGTATCCAAAATCTATAAAGGGCTCAGCAAACTCAAGACCCAAAGAACAAATAATCAAATCAAGAATTGGGCAGAGGACATGAACAGACATTTTTGCAAAGAAGACATCCAGATCGCCAACAGACACAAGAAAAAGTGCTCCATATCACTCGGCATCAGGGAAAAGAAATCAAAACCTCAATGAGATACCACCTCACACCAGTCAGAATGGCTTAATTTAACAAGTCAGGAAATGACAGATGCCAGTGAGGATGCAGAGAAAGGGGAACCCTCCTACACTGTTGGTGGGAATGCAAGTTGGTGCAAGCACTCTGGAAAACAGCATGGATTTTCCTAAAAAAAAAAAAAATGGAAAATAGAGCTACCCTATGCCCCAGCAATGGCACTATTAGGTGTTTATCCTAAATATACAAACATAGTGATCTGAAGGGGCAGTGCACCCAAAAGTTTATAGCAGCAATGTCCACAATAGCCAAACTACGGAAAGAACCTACATGTCCTTCAACAGATAACTAGATAAGGAAGATGTGGTATATATATACAATAGAATACTATGCAGCCATAAAAAATGCAATCTTGCCTTTTGTGACTACGTGGTTGGAACTAGAGGGTATTATGCTTGGTGAAATAAGTCAGTCAGAGAAAGAGAATTATGATCTCCCTGATATAAAGAAGTTGAGAGGCAACGTGGGGAGTTTGGGGGGTAGGAAAAGAATAAATAAAAGAAGATGGGATCAGGAGGGAGACAAACCATAAGAGACCCTTAATCTCCCACTGAGCCACCCAGGTGCCCCAAGAGACCCTTAATCTCACAAAACAAACTGAGGGTTGCTCGGTGGTGGGGGGTGGGGTGGGGAGAAGGTGATTTGGTTATGGACATTGGCGAAGGTATGTGATATGGTGAGTGCTGTGAAGTGTGTCCACCTGGCGATTCACAGACCTGTACCCCTGGGGCTAAAAATACATTATATGTTAATAAAAATTTTTAAAATTAAAAAAAATGTAGATTATATCATGTCCATAAAAACTATTCATTTAAATGGAGAAGTCCATCACACAGTTTTGCTTCTATATCTTGTAATTTCTAGAAAAATGAATCTCAACATAATTCTTAGAGAACACTAATTCTTACTAATCATGACACAAGAATGCAAATTCTTTTACTTATCTACATGTAAATGTATGTCCTAAATGGAGACTGCTTTTACCTGGTATTTCAGACAAAATTCTCAGTTTTTTTTCAAAGATTTTATTTATTTATTTGACAGAGAAAGATTACAAGTAGGCAAAGAGAGAGAGAGAGGGAAGCAGGCTCCCCGCTGAGTGGATAGTCTGATGCAGGACCCGATCCCAGGACCCCAAGACCATGACCTGAGCCGAAGGCAGGGGCCTAACCCACTGAGCCACCCAGGCACCCCAAAATTCTCAGTTCTAAGCAACAGAAATTGACTGGCTATTTAGGTAAAGATGACTCATGCAGAGAATGCCAGGCTCCCAAAATTAATGGAAGGTTGGAGATGCAGTCCTGGAAAACAATGAGAAAATTAGATTTAAGGTAGCACTGGGAGGCCTAGAAAAGTCATAGAGCAGAACACATGGGTCAGCATACAAAGACTTCCATGACAATGAAAGAACTTCCACCGTCCTACATATCTTCAAGTTCAAAGTCTCAAGAATATCCAGTTGGCTAAGTCTTAGATGGCTACCAGCTCGTGTGTCCACCCACCTGGCTGCTCTGGGTCAGAAAATCTGAGGTGTTAATTCTCTTTGTACGTAGGACCTCCTTCACCAACACACCTATACAGGATAAGAAATACCCCACCCCTTAAATTGAAAGGGGAGGTGAATCACGAGAGACGATGGACTCTGAAAAACAATCTGAGGGGTTTGAAGTGGTGGGGGGGTGGGAGGTTGGGGTACCAGGTGGTGGGTATTATAGAGGGCACGGATTGCATGGAGCACTGGGTTTGGTGAAAAAATAATGGATACTGTTTTTCTGAAAATAAATAAATTGAAAAAATTAAAAAAAAAAAGAAATACCCCACCCCTAAAATAATGGAGTGTATTATTGGAGAAAGGGAAGTTGGATGCTGAGTAGCTAAAATAACAACAATAAGGAGTAAACAATAACAAAGAAAATAAGGTGAATCATCATTTAGGATTCACGTGACATAAATTAACATATGCCCTGGAATATGAAAATGAACCATCTATAATTATAATCTATAATTAAGATCTTGTAGTTTATTAAGATGATTTGAAGACATAGTTTACTGCTTTCAGTTAATTTTTAAGAAAGACTTAGAGCTGATAGTTTTTTTTTTTCCCATATGTTAACTGGGAAGCTCCTGATATCACTTAAACATAGGATATGTGTCAATTAGGCAATTATTAAAATCATCTTAGTGATAACTGGAAAGAATTGAATCCTAATTTTTTTCCCTGTTTAACCAAAATCGAATAATTCAAATACCACAGAGAACATTACTAAGTACTTCCCTTTATATTATCCTTCTTTCTATGTCTTCATGTTCCTTTTTTTCTCTAAATTTCTTTCTCTAAATTGATGTCCCCTCCATGAGACACACGTTTTCAAGTCCTTCTGAGTAATGTTTTTGATCCAATCAGTAGACTTCACTGAGTCCCTACTCTGTGCTAGTTTACACCCAGAACTGAAGTTACAAACAGAATGAGGACATAGTCTCGATCCTCAGAAAAGTCACAGTCTAGCTGAGAAGTCAGACATAGGCCTGAGCTCAGAGAGCTC
>NW_026743663.1:0-3314 GCF_022355385.1 Mustela nigripes
CTCAGACACAGCACGGCCTCAGTATTGGGACCCTGGGATGAGCCCCTGGACCTCATTTCAACCTCTCCTCTTCTGTCTTTTCAGGCTCTGTGACCTCCAGTGAACTGACTCAGCCTCCCTCAGTGTCAGTTGCCCTGGGTCAGACGGCTACAATCACCTGCACTGGAGGGGAGTTAGAGTATTTGTATGTACACTGGTACCAGCAGAAGCCAGGCCAAGCCCCTTTGACAATCATTTATGGTGATAAGGAGAGGCCCTCAGGGATCCCAGAGCGATTCTCTGGCTCCAAGTCGGCAGAGCATGACCAGGACCACAAGGGCCAGGACAGAGATGCCCATTGTTGCATGACCTATCCTCATAGTGGGAGTGCCTGAAAGTGACTCACAGTGACAAAGAAGGATCTACAGGGGGACACAACCCCTCCTCTATGGCCTGGACCTCCTAACCTGCCTTCTGAACAATGGCCACTCAGGCCTTTGGATAGATTCCCTCCCTGTTGCTGCCCTCACCCCTGGAGGGTGGAAGACTCTAGCAGGTTCTCTGTCCTCAAGTCTGTGTTTATCCTACTGAATAGTGGCAGAGTGGGGTGCTGTTCTGACATGGGGTCTTTTGTTGAATTTTGTGACTGAGAGTAAAGATTTGGGATGTCATTACATGACTTACATGTAACTTGGACATGTAACCACATGTCACTCAGGAGGATATAGAGCTGTCTCAGCACAGTACTGAGGTAATCCCACTTCTCCTTGGGTACAGGTAGCCTGGATATCTCTGGTTTCCTGGATGAGGTGTCCCTATATCCTGAAGGGCAATTTGAGAGTTTGTAAATTGTGGACCAGACTCCTGCTGCCTTAGGACCTTCCCACAGTTTTAAAAACTGTTAAAGAAGTGCAGACACGACCTAGGTCCCACCTAGAGAATTTCTCCTGGCATCACTGTCTTCCTGCTGTACCAAATCACCTGCACCAGGCAGGTATGACCCTTAGCTGAGTTCTGATGCACATGGACTCACAGCCACTGGTGCTGACCCTGTGTGGAGACCACAACTGCTTTCAGGCCTCATTGTAGCTCTGAGGAGAGAGACATCTTCCAAGATGTGAATAAAATTGTATCATAAGTTGAATTTCTCTTCATGAATCTTTCAGTTGCAGTTTTGAAATATATTTGTAAAATAATTGTATGAAGTCCAAATGACAAGGAGGGATTTATTAAGAAAGAAAAGTAGAGTTTCACCTATTTCCACCCTGGCTTGTGTCAGAGCAATATCTTCAAAGGAGTTGGGAGGAGAAAACCATTTTCTCCTCACAAAAGCATGGAAAGTGCCACTGGAATCTTTCATATAAAATTTACTTATTGTGGAGGGAGGAGTCAAGATGGCGGAGAAGTAGCAGGCTGAGACTACATCAGCTAGCAGGAGATCAGCTAGATAGCTTATCTAAAGATTGCAAATGCCTGCAAATCCATCGGCAGATCAAAGAGAAGAACAGCAATTCTGGAAACAGAAAAACAACCACTTTCTGAAAGGTAGGACCAGCGGAGAAGTGAATCCAAAGAGACGGGAAGATAGACCCCGGGGGGGAGGGGCCAGCTCCCGGCAAGCAGCGGAGCAACGGAGCACAAAATCAGGACTTTTAAAAGTCTGTTCCGCTGAGGGACATCACTCCAGAGGCTAAACCGGGGCAAAGCACATGCGGTGTCAGCGTGGCCTCAGGTCCCGCAGGGTCACAGAAGGAACAGCGGTGTCTGAGTATCACAGAGCTTGCGGGTATAGGAACAGGAAAGTCAGCTACAGAGACAGAACCGACAGTAAGCTCGCAGCTCGGGGTTACCTTGAACTGGTCGCAGGCTCGTTGAGCTCGGAGCGCGGCCGGAGGTCAGGCAGATGGGAGTAACTGGGCGCTGTTCTCTGAGGGCGCACTGAGGAGTGGGGCGCCAGGCTCTCAGCTCCTCCAGGCCGGAGACCAGGAGGCTGCCATTTGTATTCCTGTCCTCCGGAACTCTACAGAAAGCGCTCAGGGAACAAAAGCTCCTGAAAGCAAACCCAAGCGGATTACTCACCCCGGCCCCTGGTAAGGGCGGTGCAATTCCGCCTGGGAAAAAGACACTTGAGAATCACTACACCAGGCCCCTCCCCCAGCAGATCAACAAGAAATCCAGCCGAGACCAAGTTCACCTACCAAGGAGTGCGGTTTCAATACCAAGGAGAGCAGCAGAATTCCAGAGGAGGAGAAAGCAAAGCACAGAACTCATGGCTGTCTCCCTGTGATTTTTTTTAGTTTTGCAGTTAATTTAATTATTTTCTTTTTCACTTTTTTTCTCTTCTTCTGCTAAAATTTTTTTTAACTTTTACCCTTTTCTTTTTTAACGTTTTTTAACTAGGTTATCTAATATATATTTTTTCCTTTTGATATTTTTCTTTATTCGTTTTCCTTTTATTAATTCTTTTCTTTTATTTTTTTTCATTCTTTCTTTTTGAACCTCTTTTTATCCCCTTTCTACCCCCCTCACGATTTGGGATCTCTTCTGATTTGGTTAAAGCATATTTTCCCCGGGGATGTTGCCACCCTTTTAGTATTTTCCTTGCTCCTTCATATACTCTTATCTGGACAAAATGACAAGGCAGAAAATTCACCACAAAAAAAGGAACAAAAGGCAGTCCTGAAGGCTAGGGACCAAATCAATACAGATATTGATAATGTGTCAGATCTAGAGTTCAGAAAGACAATTCTCAAGGTTCTAGCCGGGCTCGAAAAAGGCATGGAAGATATTAGAGAAACCTCTCGGGAGATATAAAAGCCATTTATGGAGAAATAAAAGAACTAAAATCTAACCAAGTTGAAATCAAAAGAGCTATTAATGAGGTGCAATCAAAAATGGAGGCTCTCACTGCTAGGATAAATGAGGCAGAAGAAAGAATTAGTGATATAGAAGACCAAATGACAGAGAATAAAGAAGCTGAGCAAAAGAGGGACAAAAAGCTACTAGAACACGAGGGGAGAATTCGAGAGATAAGTGACACCATACGACGAAACAACATTAGAATAATTGGGATTCCAGAAGAAGAAGAAAGAGAGAGGGGAGCAGAAGGTATACTGGAGAGAATAATTGGGGAGTATTTCCCCAAAATGGCAAAGAGAAGAAGCATCAAAATTCAGGAGGTTCATAGATGCCCCTCAAAATCAATAAGAATAGGCCCATACCCCATCACCTAATAGTAAAATTTATAAGCCTTTGTGACAAAGAGAAAATCCTGAAAGCAGCCCGGGAAAAGAAGTCTGTAACATACAATGGTAAAAATATTAGATTGGCAGCTG
>NW_026743664.1:0-3314 GCF_022355385.1 Mustela nigripes
GCCTTGGAGGCACAGGTCTAGAATTAAGGGATTTGTTTTCATTACCATCCTGGAGACTCCACCTGAGTTTCTGCCCTGGAAAAGAAGTCTCTGAATGCTGTACTCCACAGAACACCCCCCACCCTCTCCACCTGAGCTGTTTATCCATAGAGGAATTGTGAAACGATAAATACTCCCCAGAAATCATTCTCGCAGCCTCAAGGAGTGCCACGTGGAACAGAGGTGGTGGCTATCCTTTCTGCAGCGTGTGAGTGCTGAGAAGGAACAGCTAACCCTTCCTCCCTGCTTCTCCTTCAAGGCCTGGAGGATGGTGCTTGAGGTCTTCTCCCTCCCAAGAGGGGATAAAGGACTAATGTGAGCCCAGGGGTCAGGGCCGTGCCCTGAGCTCTGAGATCCTTCAGGAGAATCTCTGTGGACACGAACAGCAGAACCAGGAGCACAGCCCAGTCGGAGAAGCTCACACATCCAGTAACAGTGGGCAAGAGAACCCCAATGATCCGTCACCTATGCGGAAGAAATGGATGGAGGAGATGGAAGGATGGCATGGACCTGGTTGGAGGGGTCGAAGCTAGAACCGGGAGGAAGCGATGAAGGAAGGAGGAGGCCCAGCCCCATTTGTGCCCTCCTGCCCATGCTCCCACACACCCCAGAAGCAGAGCTGACTCTGGAGCAGCACAGAGGGGCCAACCAGAGCCCCTCAGACGGCACAGTGGCTGGCCTGACCTCCCATTTGACCATGTCCTCTGTGAAAAGGACACCTACCTCAGACACATTTCTATAGAACTAAGAGCACCCAAAAGTCACCCCCTGTTAGAAAAGCAAAGAAAGCCAAAATGGGTCCCTAGGATGAAGCAAGGATCCGCTCACTAATCCTGAGACGTGCACGCCCCAAAAGCTCCCCCATGCTCCAGACGTCCAGATCTTTCCGCACA
Source organism: Mustela nigripes (assembly GCF_022355385.1). Classification (NCBI taxonomy): domain Eukaryota; kingdom Metazoa; phylum Chordata; class Mammalia; order Carnivora; family Mustelidae; genus Mustela; species Mustela nigripes. The sequence goes on from NW_026743664.1 coordinate 933, forward strand.
ATGCCTGAGACCTGGATTCCTCTGCTGTCCCTCCCCACCCCCCTTTACTAGTTTTCCACTCATGTCTCTCCTTGTTCACCTTCACTCTCTGAAACAGCAATATTTTAAATGGGAAATGGCTTATCCATAGCAATCAATACCTGCTTTTCCACCAATTATCACTTATTTATACATGAACAGTAGTTCAGCTGGGAAACATAGGAGTCTGCCCTTTCACAGGGGCACATGAGCAAGCTCTCTCAGAAATCCGGAAGGGACAGCAATCAGCTCCCAAATGCATCCAGGACTCCCTCCCTCCCTCTCCTCCACCAAGGCAGACAGAGCTCCCTCCCCCAGATCCCAAAACACAGAGGGTCAGCCACGGATGGGGACCAAGGCTCTCCATTTTCTTTCAGCCAGCTCCCACTTCCCACGGATGCACTCGACTGCATTCCCCTGTAAATCAGACATGGAGATACAAAGCCATCCCCCAGAAGCACCCCTGACGGGACCCTCTGTGCCCCCCCCTGGCCCCCATACACCCACACAGCAGTGCAGGAACTCAGCACCTCCAGAGGTAAGAGAAAGTGAACTTCCCGACAGACCCGTCTGTCTGCCAGACTAGCCTGTTCCTCAGACCTTTCACACTCACAAGGAGGATGGGGGGGGGGGGGGGTTGGCAACTTGCCTCGGCTTCTATCTGACAGCTGACACCTGGTCCCTGTCCGCTGAGGGTTCTGACACCAGGCACAGGCCCACAAACGCGCGCTCAGCACAGAAGTGCCCTCTCCCCTTCTCTGGCTCGCCCGCGGCCCAAGTGAGGGTAATGGGCCCGCTCATTTTGCCCCATTCCAAGGAGCCTGGCTGCGGGCCGCTGGGCAGCTCCAGGCACCATGCGGCTGTGCATGCGCCCTGGGCGCGCCGCGCGCAGGCATCGGAGAAACTCCGGGGGTCCCGGCGGAGGGTGGTCTCCTGCTGGCGCCCACCCCCACGCCGCGGACCCTGCGGTCACTTACCGCCCGTAAGCTGTGCGGGGCCGAAGCACAGAGCCAGCTGGATCCACAGGACCGCGGCCAGCAGCCTGCGAGGGGGCGGCGGCTGCTGCTGCTGCTGCTCCAGAAATCCGTCTCCCGGGCTCGGGTTCATTCCATGATGCATCTTTCGTCCACGCACCGCATCCGGCTCACAGGCGCCTGCAATCAGGAGCGGACGCGGCGGTGCCTGGGCCGCGGGGCCGCGGGGCCGCGGGGCCTCCCCTCCTCCGTCCCCCTCCCTGCGGGAGCCCCCCTCCCGGCCCCCACTGGCATCACCTCCCACCCCCCTACCCGGCGCGCGCAACCCGCGGCAGCACCGCCGGGCGCCGCGCGGGTGGACGTCGGGGGAGGGGCGGCCGGGCCGGGATTGCGCGGGGACCGCGGCCGCTAAGTCCGCAGCATCCCCGCGTCTCCTGCTGGATCCGCACTTTTGCCCGGGCCTATGCATTGTCACTCTCGGGCACCTCGCGGAGCGGCAGCGGGTCCCCGCGCGACCTACCCCACCCCCCGGCTCTCGGTCCTGCCCCGAGGTCGCAGGGGGTCCCGGCGCGGCGGCCCCTCCCTGGCCCGCGGGCTCCCGCGCTTACCTGCGGGGCTCCTCTGGCAGCTTCCTTCCCGCCTCCACCGCCTCCCCGCGCCGCTCCGACCCGCATCAGTGCGCGACCTCTGCCGCCGCCGCCGCGCGAGCCAGACGGAAGCCTCGGCGGCGCCCGCCCCCCGCCCGCGCCCCCCCTCCGGCTCCCGGGGCGCTCCGGCGCGGGGGGTGGGGACGCCGGCCCGGCCGCGCGCCCGCCACCTGAGCTCGAGGACGCGGCTGCGCGGACGGCGGCGGGGGCGCGCGGCAGGCGGGGGCGCGTACGGGCACGCGGCCTGCCGCCGAAGCCTGGGCGCGAGGGGCGGGGCCGCCGCGGCACCGCGACCAATCAGAATCCCGCGCGCCTGCACCTGCCTGCCCCGTGGCCCGGCGGCCTCCAACCCACGCGGCGGGCCCGCGACACAGTCAGCCCTCGGTCCCCGCGAAGGTTCCGCGCGTCCCTTTGGGGCCCGAGTGGCGACCGAAGCGGCTGAGACTCTCCCCATCCCAGGGCATCCCGGCGTTTGCCCTTCAGGATCCGCGGGTACGCCGATCGGAGGCCTGTGCCTTGGAACTGCCCTGGCCTCTCCCAGCGTCTGCGCCGCTTGCGCGGGTGTCCCGCGGGGGGCCTGTGCGGGGTGGGGGTGCGATCCTTACAGCTGAAGAAGCCTGGGTACCCGGGAAAGGGAGGCCTCTGGAGGGGTGGGGCCTCAACCCGAGGGGTTCGGGTGTTGGCTCCCAGTCCTCCGGGGGTAGCCTGAGCCTCCACGTGGTTCTTGGAGCACAACCCGGCAC
>NW_026743665.1:0-3313 GCF_022355385.1 Mustela nigripes
GAGAGAGAAGCAGACTCCCCATGGAGCTGGGAGTCCGATGCGGGACTCGATCCCGGGACTCCAGGATCATGACCTGAGTGGAAGGCAGTCGTCCAACCAACTGAGCCACCCAGGCGTCCCACAACTGAAATAAATTTAATTGGTCTGATAAGTTTTTTTTTTTTTAATAGGTTCTGGTCTTCAGCCATTCATTCAATATATACATATTTTTTTCATTTAATATTATTATTTAAAGGTTTTATTTATTTATTTGACACAGAGACAGCAAGAGAGGGAACACAAGCAGGGGGAGCGAGAGAGGGAGAAGTAGGCTTCCCAGTAAGCAGGGTGCCCAATGTGGGGTTCAATCCCACGACCCTGGATCATGTCCCAGCTGAAGACACTTCATGAGTTAGCCACCCAGGCACTCCTCATTCAGTATTTTTTGAATACCACACTGAGAAAGGCATGTAGCCCAGGGCTGAGAGGAAGAAAAAGAGCAAAATACGGTCCCTGCCCCCAGGCTAATAACATGGTGCAAAACAGGAAAAATCCCATTAAAGAGGCATGTACAAAGCACGATGATAGTTTGGGGAAGCCTGAAATCCTTGTATGTTTAAATGACCAACGTTAAGGTTTGAAGAATTGGATGCAGTTAAATGGGGGAAGTTATCTTAAGTAGAAGGAATGATACGAGCAAAGGCAAATCTCATTAAGAGACAGTAATTTAATTTAGCTGAAACGATCTTGCAAATAGAACAGAGGCGGCAAGGCAGGAAAAACAGTGAGGCCAGCGCAAAAAGACTTTGAAATCTGGCCAAGGAGTTTGGGCTCATTTGGTAGGAAAAAGACAGTGGAGATTCTGGAATGGGGAGTAAGACACTCAGAGTTGAGATTTAGGATGAAAATGCCACATGTAGTTTTTTTTTTTTTTTTAAATCCCCCCCCCCCAAAACTATACACTGCTCAGAAGTCCAGTTTTGAAGTGATCATCTCAATTGTGGATTATTCCCTTCCACATCTGTCTACCACCTGGTCCTCAAAGGTTCTGCACTAAGGACCTCCTTCCTTGAAATAAAACATTTAGTTTCTGCTCCAATTGTGTGATTAATTACTTGGGTTCCAGAGCTCTGGTTTGAAACTTTGTTACTTATCACTCCTAAACCACCTACCTCCAAAGTCCCAGGTTTAAAAGGCCTTTTTTCCCCCCCTCCCCTCCATCAAAATCCTCAGAGTCAGAAAATAGCCTCACCACCACCTTTACCCCCCCATCCACCGCTTGATTAAATTAGGTTTGAAGGGCTGAGGGTTCCTCGTTTCCTAGCTCATCATCTTCCTTCATCATTTTGCCAATCCTGGGCCTTTGCCCTACCCTGCATCATGACATCTTTATTTTGAAAGACTGAAGGGGATTTTCACTTCCAATTACTCCATTAGGGTAAAGGAATTTTTAAATTACAATTTTGGGGGCAGTTTCCTGAGCAATGAGCACTTCTCTCTTTTGTTCTAATTTCCCTCTATTCTCCTAATACCACATTCGCTGTGAAGCCTTCCTCATTCCTCACAGCACTGCCTGAGGATTCAATGGGGACCGGGAGTAGAATAATAAAAACTAACCCTTAACAAGATCTTTCCATAGACTAGGCAGTTTGATAAATGCTCAATATGCATTGTCCTTTTACTTCATAACGCTGAGACAGAGATGATTATGCATATTTTACAGATGGGGAACCTGATTTCAGAAAAGTTAAGTAATTTGCTCAAGTTTACATACACATTCGTAAGGGGGTGGAACCAAGATTTATATCCCCGTATGTCTGACTCCACAAACCACAATCCTAACTCCTTAAATTATGCTGTCTTGCTACATAGGAAACATTCGCTTATGGCAGATACTATCATTAGCTTTGTATGAGCCTATCCTTTGAATTTTGAATGTTCTCTCTCGTCTATCAGATTCTACAGGGATTTTTAGTTCGCGAAGGCTTTTGCGAACTCTTCCTCCAAACTCCCTCAGGTTGCTATTATTGTTACTCCCATTTTCCCAATGAAGCCGCTGGGTGGGCGCTCAGAGACTGTGTGCCGAGGGCTTCAGGTCAGCGGGATTGGACCATTTATTGAAAGTGCAGCTGGCACTAGGACTTGAGTGCTGGTTTCCTAGCTCCAAAACCCAGCCTCTCTTCAGCATGGTTCCTCTCCCGGTGCCCAGCCTTTTCCGAATCTGAGATCTTCATCATCAGAACGAACGGGAGGTCTTCCGCACTCCGTCTTGGGGGCTTTTACCTAAAGCGCTCGTTTATCCGGGCGCAGACATAGGTTCGCTGTTTCCATGTGCGCCCAGCACCGGGCCTCGTACACAACTGATGTCAAACGAAACGGAACGAAAGCTACCGCGGTTAGCGGTCCGTCCTGCTACTGCACACTACCGACCGAGCAGAGATTCCGCATACAGTAGGCGCTCACCATCGTGAGATTTCAGTTCCCCCACTTCTCTGGGAACGTTAAGGCTGGCGGGGGAGGGAAGAGGCACGCAACTCCTCACCTGAGGGCTCAGCAGGGTCCTCAGGTGCTTCAACTGCATGACGAACACCTGTCTCTCCAATGCCACCAGTCAGCGACAACTCCCCTCGTTACCTGGACAACCCGCCACGCAGCCGCAGCGACTGGTGCTGACGCAGACGCGACTACAGCGCGACACACTTCGCAAGGTCACCACGTAGCTTCGCTGTGAAGCAAACAGAACGTGCGCAGGCGCAGTGAGGTCTAGGGCGGGACCCCTACAGGACTCGAGTCCTCTCTTCAACCAATCCTGTCGTCGCTTGCAAACTCAAGCTCAAGCCACGCCCACAAGCCCTCCGCAAACTCTGGGTCCTACGTAATCGCGGTCTTTCTCCCGCCGGGATTGTGAGTAAAGTGTGGCTGAACACTTCTTTTAATCCTTACAACCCTGGAGGAAGGCAAGGCGGTTGCTTTCATACGTTTTGCAGCAGCCCGGATTGAACCCAAATAGGCTCTATGATGTGCACAGTATATCACAAGGCTAATAATGATAGCTAACCGAATACTCAGGATGCGTCTGCCAGGTACTGTGCAAAAGGTTGTAGATGCATTATCTCACTTAATCTCAAAGACATTTTTTGAAGGGGATGGCATTATTAGTTCCATTTTACATGCCAGGAGACTCGGGATTAGAGGGGTCACTTAACAAACTAAAAGTAAAGGATGTAACTCGGATTCAACCCAGAGCTGATGCATTTAAACAGCCTTTATATTCTGAACTTCTAGCCCCCTATATCTATGCCATGCTTCTATACCCCGTGCCACTTCCATCCCA
>NW_026743666.1:0-3313 GCF_022355385.1 Mustela nigripes
TTTTTTCTTTTCCCCCTGGTTTTGGGGACCTTTGAATTTGGTTAGTGTATATTTTTCTGGGGTTGTTGCTACCCTTTTATTATTTTGTTGTCTCATTCATCTATTCTTAACTGGATAAAATGATAATGTGCAAAACTCACCGCAGGGGGGAAAAATACAAAAGTAAAAAGAACAAGAGGCTGTACCAACAGTTAAGGACCTAATCAGACTAGTAAGATATCTCAACTGGAGTTTGGAGTGATGATTATCAAGGCACCAGCTGGGCTAAAAAAGAGCATGGAAGCTGGAGAGACAAGAATGCGGGGAAGTAGGAGGAGGTCCATTTCAACCTGTACCCTAAAGTGAGCTGATTACCTACCAAAGAACTCCACCTATGAAATCAGCCTGAGATCAGAATTATAAACGTCTGGATCTCAACAGGGGCAGAAGATGCCAGTGGGCAGTTAAAGCAGAGTGGAAACGTTGGACTGATATCGGAAGACAATCAAAAGTGGGAGGGAGCCACCAAAAGCGACTGATTGGAAAGTAATACTCCAATACAAGAGTGCCCTGCATCCGGGAACCAGCATTAACTTGGAGTCTGGCTGAAAGCACTCAAAAGCGCAAAGGATTGTGGGGGGAAATTGTGGGAATCAGGTCAACTAGGGTCAGGGACTTAAGTTCCTGGAGCCAGGACAGCCACCCCTGGTGCTGAGCCAGAGAGAGTGCGGCAGCGAAACCATGTCTTGGACCCTGAGAACGTGAGGTGTCCAGCTCCTGTGAGGGTCTGGGAGTCCCGCCAGATTGGAGAACACTGTGCAGAGCTAACAGAGCCTGAGATGCGCGCGACCCACACCCTCCCCTGAGAGAGGTGCGTGAAGGCCCAGCCCGGCGCTCTTAGACCCATGCCTTGCTATCAGAGCCTGAGAGCCACGTGCCTCACCCCTCCCCTGAGAGAGGTGTTTGCAAGCCTGGCAATCTTAGACCCGGAAAAACCAGGTACTCCCAGCCCTGGCCAGTGGGAAAATCTGTGTTCAATCACTGCTTGGAACCTCTCTGGCTTTCTGGAGCTGTCCAGACAGCCGCCACTGCCATGGTTTTGGGGACAAGCAGGAGATCTTGGGTCCCCAGTTACCACGACTTGGAACCTGCTCTGCCAGCAGCCAACGGGTAATTTTTATCTGCTCTGCAGCACCCACAGGGGAGCAGACTGAGGTTTCTCTCTGAGAGGGAGGTAGGGGTGCAGTTTGCTTTCTTCTAAATCTCCAAAAACCATCAAAAGCTGTCAAGGCATGAGAAAAGACGTGAACAAACATAAAAACCTCCATAGAAAAAAAGCCTGAAAAAAAAAACGGTTTCCTTAGATCCCACCCCCTTGAGGGGGGCAGAAGGACTTACTCAGGGAACATCACTGACTGACAACCCATGTGTCAGGCCCTCCCCCAGAAAACCAACTAGGAAATAAAAAAAAAAGAAAGAATACAAGAGTGCATGCTCTCCTATCTCATAGGTACAACTTTTATTTTTAACTCATTCCCACTATACTGGTTCATTTTTTAAAATATAGAAAAATTTTAAACCTATTTATTATCACAGTGAGATATGCAGTACATCAAATTCCATAATAACCTTATGACCTGAATTTATTGATACATATACCTGTGTTTTTCTTTTGCTTTTCTATTTTTTAATTTTTTAAATTTTACTTTAGTCCAGTTTATTCTTTTTTTAATTTTTATTTTCTAATATTCATATAGAGTTAAACTTCAAAGTAATCCCCTTTACCAAATCAAGGCTACCCCTATAGGTAAATCAAGTTTTAATCCCCATTTATCTTAGGAAAGTTGAGTCCTTTAACAAAGATATCAAGATACATCCAGGAAGAATCAAAAAAATATCCCACACCCACACTCAGAATTTATAACTACTCTCCCATCTTTTTCTCCCACCACTGTTTCTGTGTTTTTGTGTTTGTCCTGATAGTATATAAATCTTATACTTGAGGTTCTTTTTGATGAGGTTCTTCCTTTTTTTTTTTTTGTTTTTGCATATATATTTTTTTTCTCCTCTCATATACTTTTTTCAGTCTTTTTGTTTGTCCGTTTTTGTTTGTATACTTCATCAATCTTACCTTGGGGTCCATTTGGGCTGAACCTTCTCTTTTATCTTCCATTTCTTTCCTGTCTCTCTCTTTTTCTTTTTCTTTTTCTTTTCTTTTATTTTTCTCTCATTTGGGTGGGGAATCCTGATTGCTCAGAAGCATTCCAGGGTGCAGCTTGACTGCACCATGGTCGATACATCCAGCTACATCCGTTCAGTCATCTCTCACCAAAAAGAATAGGAGTAGGAAGGCCCAACAGAAGTAAAATACAGAGGATGGGCCTTCTGCAACACAGCTAACGGCTACCAACATAGACAATATGTCAGAAAGAGAAGACAGGCTAATGATTATCCAGGCAATAGCTAGTTTGGAGAAAGCCATGGATGACCAAACAGCATTGATTAGGGCAGAACTGAAAGCCAACAGGGATGAGGTTCACAAAGTTAGGGCAGAACTGAAAGCCACCAGGGATGATGTTCACAATGTTCTCAATGAGCTCCAATCTAGTCTAAATTCTCTAAAAGCTAGGGTAACTGAGACAGAAGATAGAATTAGTGATCTGAAGGACAAACAGATAGAAAGCATCGGGAGGAAGCCTGGAACAAACAGCTTAGAAGCCACAAAAAAAGAACCAGGGAAATAAATGATGCCATGAAATGTTCCAAAGTCAGAATTATTGTTATCCCTGGAGGGGAGGAGAAAGAAAGAATTCTAGAAGATATAGTGGAACAAGTCCATCATGAAAATTTTCCCAATCTTGTGAATGGAACCAGTGTTCATGTACTAGAGGCAGAATGGACTCCCCTCAAGATTCTAGATTTCAAATAAACTCAAGGCACCTGATAGTCAAATTGAGGAATCATAATTGTAGATACAATCTCTGGAAAGACTCTAGGACAAAGAGGATCCTTACATACAGAGGAAAGCCCATCAGAATAAAGACAGACCTCTCCACAGAGACCTGGAAAGCCAGAAATGGCTGGCAAGATATATTCAGGGCACTGAATGAGAAGAACATGCAGCCAAGAATAGTTTATCCAGCAAGACTTACATTCAAAATGGATGGAGATATAAAGAGTTTCCAAGACCGGCAAGGCTTAAAAGACTATGCAACCACCAAGCCGACACTGCAGGAAATATTAAGGAGCCTTCTATTAAAGAGGAAAAATCCTAAGAATAGCATTGAACAGAAATACAGAGACAATCTACAGAAAGAAAGACTTCAAAGGTAAC
>NW_026743667.1:0-1088 GCF_022355385.1 Mustela nigripes
TATACCAACAAGACTGAAGAAATAGAAATTAAGGAGTGAATCCCATTTACAATTGCACCCCAAACCCTAAGATACCTAGGAATAAACCTAACCAAAGAGACAAAGAATCTATACTCAGAAAATTCTAGTCTCATGAAAGAAATTGAAGAAGACACAAAGAAATGGAAAAATGTTCCATGCTCCTGTATTGGAAGAACAAATATTGTGAAAATGTCTATGCTACCTAAAGCAATCTACACATTTAATGCAATCCCTAACAAAATCCCATCCATTTTTTTCAAAGAAATCGGACAAATCATCCTAAAATATATATGGAACCAGAAAATACCTTGAATAGCCAGAGGAATATTGAAAAGGAAAGCCAAAGTTATTGGCATCACAATTCCAGACTTCAAGCTCTATTACAAAGATGTCATCATCAAGATAGTAGGGAACTGTCCCCAATACAAACATGGATCAATGAAACAGTATAGAGAGCCCAGAAATACACCCTCAACTCTATGGTCAACTAATCTTCAACAAAGCAGAAAGGAATGCCCAATGGAAAAAAGACAGCCTCTTCAACAAATGGTGTTGGGAAAATTGAACAGCCACATGCAGAAAAATGAAATTGGACCATTTCCTTACACCATACATGAAAATAGACTGGAAATGGATGAAGAAGCATAATGTGAGAAAGGAATCCATCAAAATCCTTGAGGAGAGAACACTAGCAACCTCTTTGACCTCAGCAGCAGCCACTTCTTCCTAGGAACATCGCCAAAGGCAAGGGAAACAAGGGCAAGAATGAACTATTGGGATTTCATCAGATCAAAAAGCTTTTGCACAGCAAAGGAAACAGTTAACAAAGCCAAAAGATGACTGTCAGAAGTTATCTGGGAGAAGATATTTGCAAATGGCATACCAGATAAAGGGCCAGTATCTATCCAAAATCTATAAAGAGCTTATCAATCTCAACACCCTAAGAACAAATAATCGAATGAAGAAATGGGCAGAGGACATGAATAGACATCTCTGCAAAGAATACATCCAAATGGCCAACAGACACATGAAAAAATGCTCCACATCACTCGGCATCAGGGAAATAC
>NW_026743667.1:1188-3310 GCF_022355385.1 Mustela nigripes
TTCAGAATGGCTAAAATGAACAAGTCAGTCAATGACAGATGCTGGCGAGGATGTGGAGAAAGGGCAACCCTCCTACACTGTACGTGGGAATGCAAGCTTGTGTAACCACTCTGGAAAACAGTGTGGAGATGCCTCAAAAAGCTGAAAATAGAACTAGCCTATGACCCAGTGATTGTAGTACTGGGTATATACCCTAAAGATACAAACATGGCATTCTGAAGGGGCACATGCACCCAAATGTTTATAGCAGCAATGTCCACAATAGTTAAACTATGGAAAGAACCTAAATGTCCTTCAAAAGATCAATCAATAAATAAGATGTGGTATATATGTACAATGGGATACTATGCAGCCATCAAAAGAAATGAAATCCTGCTATTTGTTATGACGTGGATGGAAGTAGAGGGTATTATGCTTGGTGAAATAAATCAATCTGAGAAAGACAACTATCATATGATCTCCCTGATATGATGAAGTGGAGATGCAACATAGGCGGTTTCGGGTGTACGAAAGAAAAATAAAAGAAGATGGGATTAGGAGGGAGACAAACCATAAAAGACTGAATCTCACAAAACAGACTGAGGGTTGGTGGGGGGAGGTGTGTTAGGAGAGGATGGTGGGGGGATGGACATTGGGGAGGGCAGGTGCTATTGTGAGTGATGGTGAGTGCTGTGAAATGTGTAAACCTGGTGATTCACAGACCTGTACCCCTAGGTATAAAAACACATTATATGTTTATAAAAAATTTAAAAAAATAATTTAAAAAATCCATTAAAGAAAAAGCACATATTGCAAGCCCAGAGCTAATCTCATATTCAATCAATAAAGTTTGAAAGTTTTCCCCTTGAAGATCAGAAAAAAGACAAGTGTGTCCACTTTCACTACTCTCGTTTGACATAGTACTGGATGTCCTAGCCAGAGAAACAAGGAACACCAAGAAATAAAAGACTCCAAAAAAAAAAAATAAAGGAAGAAGTAAAATTTTCTTTTTTTGGATAACATGAACTTACATGTAAAAAAATCCTAAAAACTTCACAAAAATTTTTGAATAAACAAATTTAGTAAAGCTGCCAAATACAAGATCAATATATAAAAGACAAGAATTTTGTTTTGTTTCATTTTTTTTAATATGGAATGCTTCCTAGATTTTCTTGTTATCCTTGTTCAGTGATCAAGCTATTGTTCTCTGCATCATTCAAATTTTAGTATATGTGCTGCCAAAGTAAGCACAAGATAGGAGCATTTTAACACTCTAATGATGAACTATCTGAAAAAATAAAGAGAACAATCTAATTCACAATAGCATCAAAACTAATAAAATACTTAGGAAAAGATTTAACTAAGAAGATGAAAGATCTGTACCCCATAAACTATAACATTGATAAAGAAATTGAAGGAGACATAAATGGAAAGATAGCTCATATTTATGAATGGTAAGAATTAACATTCTTAAAATGTCCATACTACCGAAAACCATCTGTTAATTCAATTACTATCAAAAATCCAATGTTAGGGGCGCCTGGGTGGCTCAGTGGGTTAAGCTGCTGCCTTGGGCTCAGGTCATGATCCCAGGGTCCTGGGATCGAGCCCTGCATCAGGCTCTCTGCTCATCAGGAAGATGCTACCTCTTCTCTCTCTGCCTGCCTCTCTGCCTGCTTGTCATCTCTCTCTCTGTCAAATAAATAAATAAATAACCTTAAAAAATAATCCAATATTATTTTTTTACAGAAGTAAGTAAAGAATCCTAAAATTTATATGAGACCATACAAGACAACAAATAATTAAAGCAGTTCTGAGAAAGAATGAAGAAGCGAAATTACACTTCTTGATTTGAAACTATACTACAAAGCCCTCATGCTCAAAACAATAAAGTATACTGGAACAAAAACAGATCAATAAACAAGTAGAACAGAATTGAGATTCCAGAAATAAATCCTTTCATACAGTCACCTAATATTTGACAGGGGCCAACATATATAATGGGTAAAGATAGTCTGTTCAATAAATATTTAAAACTGAATAGTCACATAAACCAGCATGAAACTGGAACCTTATATCACTCATAAATCTTAACTTGAAATAGATTAAAGACTTAAATGTGATGCATGAAACTAAATTTCCT
>NW_026743668.1:0-3310 GCF_022355385.1 Mustela nigripes
TGCCTGCCTCTCTGTGTACTTGTGATCTCTGTCTGTCAAATAAATAAAATCTTAATATCCATACCTCTGAACAGATTTTTCTCTCAAAGTCCAGGGCATGAAATCAATTGTTACATATGTATTCACTAAAAAAGCAGCTGGAAGATGCTGAGCACTGTGGCCCATGAGATCAAGGCACCACCACACACTTGTGAGTGGTGAGCTCCCAAGGCTGGAGGAAATTTTTAGAATAAAGTGCTCATTACAGAGCCATACCTTTTCTCCTGTTTCCTTACCTCTCTGCACTGCCCTTTTGTATCCACAGCATTGGAAATGATTTTAGCAACACAGCACACAGAATCACCACAGATTATGTGATTCTCTTGGTGGAAAACCAAACACTGTGTAAAAACTGTGGTTTTCTAATTCATGCTTCTGGATGGAAAATAATTCAAAATAAGCTGATAGGAGTAGCCAAGAGAGATTTAATCTTCTGTTTGGAAAAGGGCTTCTATATAAGTGAGTAGAGAAATCTTTAAGAATTATTCATGTTTAGGGGCACCTGGGTGGCTCAGTGGGTTAAGCCTCTGCCTTTAGCTCAGGTCATGATCTCAGGGTCCTGGGATCAAGCCCCACATCAGGTTCTCTGCTCAGCAGGGAACCTGCTTCCCCCTCCCTCTTTCTGCCTGCCTCTGCCTACTTGTGATCTCTGTCAAATAAGTAAATAAAGATATTTTTTAAAATAAGTATTCATGTTTACATATATGCACCAGAATGCTATGTCCCTTGTCAAATAGGCTTCAAATCAACAAAAATGATAATATTTTACTTAAGTTTTTTAATTCCTCTGTTAACATTTTGGAATACATCATTTTAATGCACATCTGCAAATTTGTAATCACTTTATGTGAGACAAGGAATGCTTAAAAAGGCAACCAGGGGCACTGGGGTGGCTCAGTGGGTTAAGCCTCTGCCTTTGGCTCAGGTCATGATCTCAGGGTCCTGGGATCAAGCCCTGCGTCAGTCTCTCTGCTCAGCCAGGAGCCTGCTCTCTCTCTCTCTCTCTCTTTCTGCCTGCCTCTCTGCCTGCTTGTGATCTCTCTCTGTGTCATATAAATAAAAAAATCTTTTTAAAAAGGCAACCAAAAAACATTTACAGTTTTGGACAGGAGTTTCCCTCACGTTTGGATAAGGATGCAAATTCAACTTCATAATAAATTACAGTGCATCATAAAGATTAAATGCACTCAGGGATCGCACTCTCTCCTCCCTCCACCCTATCCTACACACAGCTGCCTGACTAATCCTCCAAAAGCACCAATTTTCATGTGATGCTTTTCAAAACTAGCTTCCTGGCTTCCTGTTGCCTGAAAAAAATAGTCTCAAATGCTTTTGTCTGGCATTCAGGGCTCTCTAGGATGGGCACTCTGGCCAACACATCACTCTGCTCATTTGTTCCACCACACACAAGTGGATCACGGGCTAGTTATTCAGAGACCCACATCCTCACCGACCCAGCAAAGGCCTCGTGCATCTACTAAACTCACCGCTCACTCAGTGATGTTCTCAAAGGCCATTAGTGGGTGACATGCCAACTGCTAAAGTCAGGAGCCAGGGTAAAGTTGCCGCCACCTAAATGCATGGACTGAAAGCAGGAATGTTGATTCTCCAGGAGAAAACTGGGACATTGTTATGAGAAGGCAGACGCCAAAACCACCCAGGTTCCCTATGACTGCTTTAACACACTCTGGACAAAATTTAAGGAGACAAGTGAACGTATTAACTCCCACTTGGGCTGTAGCAAGCAAATGCAACTGAGGGAAGGCATTGTCTTGTTCTGGAACAAACCACTTAGCTCAAGCTACTTTTGTAAATAGATCAGACCCTGTCCAGGAGCCCACTTAGCTGGGTTCATTTGTATACAATGTCCATACCCTCAGGAATATTAACATTTTATCTCAGAGTGCATTAATTTAAATAAAACTTAACAAAAATGGTGTCAAATGAACAAAAACACCATATTCTGTGATGATTCAAATGAAATACATTTTCAGTTGCTGTTTTCCCCCATTTAAAGATAAAATTTCTGATAACTGTCATTATTTGTGAAAAGACACAAGACCAACAGTTTGTGTGTATGTGTGTTTTGGTTTTTGGTTTTTTTCTTCCCCTTAAGGCTATAGCCATATTGTCACTAATAAAGATCTCAAATTTGCCTGGAAGCTTTCATGGCAAATTGTCAGTCTGAGGGTAGTCACCATCCAGCCAAATGGCTTTATACATCATCACTGCCTTTCTTCCACACACATTCTCTTCCTGCTTTAAACTTTAGTTACCCTGGTTCTACACTGACACAGTATTTGCATCTCTCTCCTGTCCATAACCCCTAAAAGTTGGAGACCTCTCACTTTGGTTTCCCCAGAGCATGACATTTTATTTGGTGCTTGGGGGGCAATGGGCAGTTCAAGAAGTATGTTAATACTATCACTCAATGTATTGATCCATGCTATGCACCAACAGTGTAGTAAATATCGTTCATTTCTTGTAACAAAGGCAGTAGGAACTTCTCCCAAGAGACGGTATTCCAAGGACAGAATGAAGGCAGGAAGGGAGCTGGTATATTTGTTCCTACTTTGTGAGACACTGGTTTAGGTATTTTTATGTATACATTATACCACTGAACTGTCACAATCCTGCAAATTCTTACATGCTTGGGTTTATATGTAGCAAGTTTAGTAATCCACCCAAATTCACAGTGACAGGCCCGTGAGTCAAATCCAGCATGCTTGACTCCATGATTGTCAAGTCCACTAGCCCCATATATCATGAGCCTGAGATTCATGAGTGTGTAGGTGCTATCAGGAAATGTCAAAAATGCCCATTTCAGGGACACATGGATGGCTCAGTTGGTTAATTGTCTACCTCTGGCTCAGGTCATAATCCCAGCATCCTGGGATCGAGTCCCCCATCAGGCTTCTTGCTTACCAGGAGCCTGCTTACCACTCTGCCTGCCTCTCCCTCTGCTTGTGCTATCTCTCTGACAAATGGATAAATAAAATCTTTTGTAAAAATCTTGTTAAAAAGGCCCATTTTAAAGAATGTTTTAAAACATTGTTTGGACAGCAATAAAAGTGAAAGCAGAATGACATAATGTAACGACAGATAGTTTATATGGGAACCCTTTGGGTACTCGGGTGGGTGAATGTTTTTAAATTAGTTTTTTGTGGACATGGGATGGGGAGTTAGAGAGGAGAAGGGAGTTGGGGGAAATTGGAAGGGGAGCTGAACCATGAGAGACTATGGACTCTGAAAAACAATCTGAGGGTTTTGA
>NW_026743669.1:0-908 GCF_022355385.1 Mustela nigripes
CCATTCAAGTATTTCCATTTAAATTAAATTCAATATCATTTAAAAAAATAATCAAAAGTGCAGCCAGTATTCAATCCCTGGGCTAAATAATTTTAGAAAGCTTTGTGTTATTGAACCTACAGGGATTTTCTGTAGTTTTAACTCTTTCTTTCTGTGATTTTTCCCATTAGTCACATAAGTGACTGCAATATAACAGACATTGAGGATAAAGAAGGACTGAATAGAACAATCCTTGGCCTCATGAAGTTGAGAATCTAGCAAGGGAGTCAAACAATTCAATCAATCAGAGACAATTTATTGAGTGCCTGGCCTAAGATGAGCACAACAAAACCCCAGCCCAGAGGAATCATTTTAATGGGAGAGATAGATAATAGGTAAGCCAACTTAAAAAAACAATTGTACTGGTTTTTCTTCAATAGTGATGTTTATTTGAACTAAATAAGCACATTTTAAAAAGAGCAGTGATTGAGAAGAGGTTTTTGAACTGAGTGGTCCAAAAAAGACTCCCTTTAAAAGTCTGTTTTGAACAGATTTTTGAATAATATCAGCTATGAAGCTGCGTAAAGATCTAGAGGTGGGTGATTTTTCCAGTCAAAAAACTGTAAAGGCTCCAAAGTCACAATACAGCTGTAAGTTTCTCTAATAAAGTAACTTCTGACAAAGGATGAGAAGAAATAACCAACCCAGGTTTGAAAGAAAACGGACAGACTTTCTATGGAATTAATATTTAATTAGAGCTTTAAAGGACAAAAGTACACTAGAGCGAAATCCTGGTGATGCTGATATACCTAATGAAAGATCATAAACAAGGTGTGGTTAGCAAAGAGTGTGTGGGAATGTTGGTAAGAACAGTGGGGAAGAGTCATCCCTGAACATGTTCTTAAATGAAGCAATTCTTGTGTTGTTTT
>NW_026743669.1:1008-3309 GCF_022355385.1 Mustela nigripes
AAAGGGACAGACTTTCTATGGAATTAATATTTAATTAAAGCTTTAAAGGACAAAAGTACACTAGAGCAAAATCCTGGTGACGCTGATATACCTAATGAAAGATCATAAACAAGGTGTGGTTAGCAAAGAGTGTGTGGGAATGTTGGTAAGAACAGTGGGGAAGAGTCATCCCTGAACATGTTCTTAAATGAAGCAATTCTTGTGTTGTTTTAAAGGGTAAATTGGAGTTTGCCTAAGTGATTAGAGAAGGATGCCTCAGCTTATGGAAGTTCAAAGCCATAAAGATGTGATAAACTATTGTAGATATTTTCTTGTATATTTGTTGTTGGTTCTAGTAATGGTGATCTAAAAACTCCTACATAAGACAACTAAAAATCCAGACAAAATAGCTTTTAAAGTTAAAAATATCAGAATGATTATAAAAATAGGTGAGGGATTACTGGGCCAAAATACGAAATACAATGAGAGCCTAGAGATATATGCCCTGAAGCCATTTTAGCTATGAGAGCATTTGAAACTGCTAAAACACACTGAGCTGTGTTTTTAATAGACTCTTGATACAAGAGAAACAAAATTCAAAATCCAGCAGCAATCAAGTTTGAGGACTTTGGTACAACCCAAATTTAAGTTGAGATCCCCAAAGCACAAGGAGAAGCAGAAATAAGACTATAGCCTACCTTGCCTTCTGTGTAAACTGAGAAAGTCAATCACTGAATTTGGAGTGTGATTGTCTTGTAGAGTCTCAGATATAAGAGAAAATCCTGCCAAGGAGGACCATACCATTATTATAGCTCTTAATTATCCCTACTCAATAAGAGTTTCAAATATAATGTCTTGAACATAGCAAAATGTAACAAAGCACACAAAGAAAAACCATTAACAAGATTTGATAGACAAAATGGGATTAAGTATTATATTAAAATGATCAATAAGATTGCAAAATGGCTTGATTACTCTGCTCAAAGAAATGAGAGGGGAAGCAAATTGAACAAAAAACTGAAACTAAAAATGATATTGGAAATATTTTATAAATGATATGACAGCTAATTTAAGATACAACAGGGGTGCCTGGGTGACTCACTTAATTAAACCTCCAATTTTTTTCCTTTTTTTTAACACCTTAATTATATTTTATTTCTTTCATTTTGGCTCAGGTCATGATGTCAGGGTTGTGAAATAGAGCCCAGAGTTGGGCTCTGTGCTGAGCCTGGAGTCTGCTTAAGATTCATTTCTCTTCTTTTTCTGTGCTCTCACTTGCTCTCTCTCTCTTGCTTGCTAATAAATAAATAAACATATAAATATACAGATAATAGACAAAGCAAAATAAAAGCAAATCATGAAAATAAATATAAAGATTTTGAAATGAAAACAAGTTCAAAATAAAATAGAGAAGACCTACACAGCTAAAAGTTCATTCAGAAAATCTACTATTAAAGAGTCAGTATGACACAATGTTAAGATATCAAAAGATTTGAGCATGTACTTTACAGAAAGGGTAATCCAAATGGCCACTCATATATAAAAACTGTTTATCTTTATTATGAATCTGGAATTAAATTAAATTAAAATTAAATTAAAACCTAGAATGGCATACTATTACACACTTACCATATTGGGCAACAGTAAAAATGTCTTGGAAGAATGTGAAAGAATGACAGTGCCCATAATAAAAACACTTGAGGTAAGTTGGACAATATTTAGAAAACTTAAAAATAAAAAAATATTTGGTCCATTCCTAGAAATACAACATGGAACTAAATGAATATTTTCACAAGGATATGCAAACAGATGATTATAGTTATTTAATTCATAATGGCAGATCAGTAGTGGTATATTTGCACAATGTTACATTAAATAAGAGAGAATATTAACAAACTGGGAGGAGGGACTAGGTTGTTTTCATAAAGAGATCTTCTATGGTGCTGATTATGTTCTATTTCTCAAAATCTTTAAGTTAAAAAAGTTTTCCAATTTATATCTAGATAGATAGATAGATAGATAGATGATAGATAGATAGATAGATAGATAGATATACCAGAAGCTGCAATGCTAGGCTAAGACCAGGCTTTAAAGGGCTTTTCTATACTCTACTAAATACTTTAAACCATTCATTATATCATAGCTCAGTGTTCAAATCTCCATTTGTTTCCTCAGTTTCCTAATATTTATCTTAAGGTGACCTGATCTAGACTTTTGATCACCCTTGTCTAAATATTTCTATTTTAACAAAGTCCTTTTTAACACTCAGAGACTAAAACTTAGAAAAATACTCTGTTATCTCACTAGAGTGGAAAATATATA
>NW_026743670.1:0-3309 GCF_022355385.1 Mustela nigripes
AGAAAGAAAGAAAGAAAGAAAGAAAGAAAGAAAGAAAGAAAGAAAGAAAAGAAAAGAAAGGAAGAGAAGGAGGGAAGAAGGAAGGAAGGAAAGAAGGACTTTAAAAATGGTCACTACCATGACCTCCTGCCCATATTTTACTTCTGTAAGGGAAAGTCTCCCACATACTACAATGCCATACACTCCTTCCTCAAAGTAGAATAACCTAAAGGCTCATGTTTCAGAGTACCCACCTCCAAGTTCAGAATCTTATAGCAGTGTCCGCTTCTCTTGAATTCTGTCTCATCATGTCTTAAGGTTCTGCAACTCATGAAATGAAGTTTGATGACAGGAAGGGAGAAAATAAAAGGAAAGAAAAGAAACATTTATTAAACTATATAAATAAAAATATATAAATGTGTAGTGAAGAAGGATATAAATACAACTATAGTTCTGATAAGAACATAACTTTAAAATTATTCATCTGGTTACCATTCAGATTCTTCTTTCCCTCATCTTACAATTTAGCTGGATGGGTTTCCTTACCTACCATGATGATGACCAATCATCATACCCAAAGAATTTTAGCACTTGGTGATTCTTTCTACATGGAGTTGCAGTCTACTCTTACTGGATTCCATTCATCTCTCTCTGCCAGCAAGGGAAAGTAACCTTATTTTTGGGTAATCAGAATAAATCACACTTGTTTTTACTATAACCCCTTTAATGCCTGTTTGCCCAGGGGCATGAGGAGACCAAAAAAACAAAAACAAAAGCAAACAACCAAAAAACCTTACTGGAAGCCTTACATTCCAGTTCAGTGGAATTACTTTGGGAGTCTCTTAATGGAAACATTTATTTCTTTAAATTATCAAAGTCTATAGAAATTGAGATAAGGTAACAAAAACTTTGTTCAGTTGATCATTAGGTCTAATCTTAGGAGATGTTACTCCTATATTTACTTTTGGTCCCTGACTGACATACTCTGACAATAGGAGAAACAGAATCATACATTTTCCTGTGACATACATCAGCTGAAGAGGGTGCTTTTCCTGAGAATATCCTGTATTTTAAGGAACATTGTACAACCTCATAATGTATTATCTCTCTGGTAAAATAACTGAAGCTCCAATAGGTAATTCTTCCATTTTCTTAGGGCAGCTGCTTCTAGATGTCATGGTACATAAAAAGAATAGTGAATCCCATGAATCTCAAGTCATTTCTATATTTCTTTCATAATAAAATGAAAGCAATATTGGGTGAGATGCCCTGGTAATATATAGGCTTTCTGGAAGTGCACTGATGGTGGTGCAAACAGAAAATGATGAGTAGGGAATGTAAATCCAAATCCTGAGTGTATGTTTATTCCAGTGAAAAAAAATGCTGTCCACAGCACAGTCAGGTGGCGATTAAAAACAACAACAACAAACAAAAACAGAATCTGGACACCACCAATTGTTGTAGCCAGTAAAATACATTCAGCCTCCTACCAGGGGGCAGAAAGGGCTTATTTAGTCTGACATCACATTGGGGATACCTGCTGCTGGACTTTGAATGATCACTGCAGCAATAACCAGATTATCCTTCAGAAGGGGGAGTCATATTGGTGGTCTCATGGACACTATGTATATGGCTCTATTGAGCAAGGACCAGATGGCAGGGGAAGGTATTGACATATAGAGCAAGTTATCCTACCCAACATCACATTGAGAGAATTCAATAGGGAAAGATTTTAATGAACACTTATAGTGTACATACATATACTCACATCTTGGAGCTATCCCAAAAGATCTATCCATTTACATTTTATCTAAACCTCCATGTTACCTTTCATCTAGCTCAAGATCAAGACCATCTGGCCAATCTACTAGTCTGGGTCCCATAAACCAAGGGATATTTCTCAAATGATAGATTGTTTCTTAAAGAAAGGATATAGCTTTACTCTAAAATTCTAGATGATATTACTACCCCTATAAAGCATATTTTATTTTTACTTCACTCAGGCAAAATTAGATTCACTTGGTTATAAAGTTGCTTGCATTGTCTCTGGCCAAGTCAGAGACCCTTTTTTTTTATTCTGGGACCCCACAAAGTTGGTAAGTCATCCATTAAGTGTAGCAGACAACAATGCCCTAATCTGTATATGATGACCCCAAAATACAATAAATTCCATTATCTGTGGTGATTATTTACCAGTTGTAGAGGCAGTTAGTACAAGAAAGTGTTCTTTGTTTTGCAGGTAATATCCCAACATGTCTCCGCTGGATCCTGGAAACTTCACTGAAGTGGACCCTTGTAGTCTTAAGAGATGTATCATCTGCTCTCTACCACAATGCTTTCAAATAATTTGCAGTGGAGGAGTATTTTTCATTTTTATTTCCTATCTGTCATGGACTGGTATAATTTGTTCAACCCTACTAGATGAGACCACTCACCTCAAGCTTGGATGCTGCAACACTGTCAAGTTGTTATAAAAGTTTCTAAACTCTTCTCTCATTCTGAACCAGTAACAGAAAAGTTGAAAACTGGATAGCACTTTGAGTTTCATTGCTCCAACACGAAGGTGAATTATCAAAGCATATTAGATAATTCCCATTTCTATTCTTCACATCCTATCGGGATAATAGGATTACATCAGTAACCAGTGTTAACATCTTGAAGGATGCTGATATGGTTAAGGTCAGGAGACTAAGTTGTATCAGAAATGTGGACAATTGATAATCTGACTCAAAATAGTGAAGCTTTACCAGTGCCTTGACCACATGAAAGAGACGGTGTTTGGTGTAGTTGAAATATTAAAATAGGGAAAACCCTTTCCAAGAGTGAAAGAGGTATGTTAGATAACAGATTCTGGATTGATTCACTCCAGGAAGGGAAGCCACATTTAGAACTTCAAATTAACTGCTTAAGTTGCTGTGTAAGTGTAAAATAAACCATACCAATTAAAGATTCTTCTATCTTCGATGCTTGGTAAACTATAGAACAACATAGGGGTATAGTTTATAGTCTCTGAATTTTAAAAACCTTTGATGGTCATCTTTATATCTGAGATTACCCCATAGCTGGGCTGTGCTATTGCTTTTGAATTGCAATTTATTTATTTATTTATTTTTAATTTTTATTTTTGTTTTTAATTTTTATTTTATTTTTTATAAACATATAAGATATTTTTATCCCCAGGGGTACAGGTCTGTGAATTGCCCGGTTTACACACTTCACAGCACTCACCAAAGCACATAACCTCCCTAATGTCCATAATCCCACCCCCCTTCTCCCAACCCCCCTCCCCCCAGCAACCCTCAGTTTGTTTTGTGAGATTAAGAGTCACTA
>NW_026743671.1:0-3308 GCF_022355385.1 Mustela nigripes
TTGAATCTCCCTGAGGGCTAGTGATGATGAACATTTTTTCATGTGTCTGATCGCCATTTGTATGTCTTCATTGGAGAAGTGTCTGTTCATATCTTCTGCCCATTTTCCTTTTTTTTTTCATATGATTATCTGTTTTGTGTGTGTTGAGTTTGGGAAGTTCTTTATAGATCCCGGATGTCAGTCTTTGTCTGTGCTGTCATTTGCAAATATCTTCTCCCATTCTGTGGGTTTCCTCATTGTTTTGTTGACTGTTTCCTTTGCTGTGCAGAAGGTTTTGATCTTGATGAAGTCCCAAAAGTTCATTTTTGCTTTTTTTTCCTTTGCCTTTGGAGACATATCTTGAAAGAAGTTGCTGTGGCTGATATTGAAGATGTTACTGCCTATGTTCACCTCTAGGATTCTGATGAATTCCTGTCTAACATGAAAGAAATTGAAGAAGACACAAAAAGATGAAAGACCATTCCATGCTCTTGGAACAGAAGAATAAACATTGTTAAAAAGTCTATTTTGCCTAGGGCAATCTGTACTTTTCATACCACTCTGATAAAAATTCCACCGGTATTTTTCAAAGATCTGGAGCAAATAATCCTAAAATTTGTATGGAATGAGAAAAGACCCCGAATTGCTAAGGAAATGTTGAAAAACAAAAAGAAAACTGGCAGCACCATGTTACCTGATTTCAAGCTTTACTACAAAGCTGTGATCACCAAGACAGCATGGTACTGGCATAAAAACAAACACATAGACCAGTGAAACAGAGTAGAGAGCCCAGATATGGACTCTCAACTCTGTGGTCAAATAATCTTTGACAAAACAGGAAAAAAATATAGAGTGGAAAGAAGACAGTCTCTTCAATAAATGATGCAGGGAAAATTGGACAGCTATATGTAGAAGAATGAAACTCGACCATTCTCTTACACCATACACAAAGATAAACTCAAAATTGATAAAAGACCTCAACGTGAGACAGGAATCCATCAGAATAAGTTGTAATTCTTTAAAATATTATGCTCTGATTACTGGCTGTCCATGAGATATATTCTAAAGAGTAAAAGGATGACAAATAAATCTAACTCTGTTTGTTATTATTGATGATATTGATGGAGTGATTCTAATTTCATTTTGTATACATGTTAGCATTGTTCAAATTAATAAATATGTTGATGTAGAAGGTAAAAAATGTATTACTTTATAGGACCCTTCACTTGTCCCTTTTTTATGGAGGTGATAATTTATATTATATTTATATACATCAGAAGCTCCACCAGATAATTTTATAATTTTTGCTTTCAACAATCAGTTTTATAAAAGGAATTATATAGAATTGGTGTTTTTGTTTGCTTTGGATGTTCAGTAGGAATCTACAACCAAGCCATTTGAGCCTGAAGTTCTCTTTATAGGATGACTTAACTATGTATTTGTTCACTTTAACAGATTCAGGGCTGTATGGGTTAGATATTTCATCTTTAATTAGCTTTGGTCAATTGTATCATTCAGAGAATTAGTTCATTTCATTTAATTTGCCAAACTCACTCTGCAGATGTTTTCAAAATATTTCATTTGTATCTTCTTTTTTTTCCCTGTACTGTACTTTTTATTTATTTATTTATTTTCAGTGTAACAGAATTCATTGTTTATGCACCACACCCAGTGCTCCATGCAATACGAGCCCTCCATAATACCCACCACCTGGATCCCCCACCTCCCACCCCTGCCCCTTCAAAACCCTCAGATTGTTTTTCAGAGTCCATAGTCTCTCATGGTTCATCTCCCCTTCCAATTTCCCTCAACTCCCTTCTCCTCTCCATCTCCCCATGTCCTCTGTGTTATTTGTTATGCTCCACGAATAAGTGAAACCATATGATAATTGACTCTCTCTGCTTGACTTATTTCACTCAGCATAATCTCTTGAGTCCCATCCATGTTGCTACAAAAGTTGGGTATTCATCATTTCTGATGAAGTCATAATACTCCATAGTGTATATGGACCACATCTTCCTTATCCATTTGTCTGTTGCAGGGCATCTTGGTTTTTTCCACAGTTTGGTGATCATGGCCATTTCTGCTCTAAACATTGGGGTACAGATGGTCCTTCTTTTCACTACATCTGTATCTTTGGGGTAAATACCCAGTAGTGTAATTGCAGGATCATAGGAAAGCTCTATTTTTAATTTCCTTCTTTTTAAAAAAAAAATTTAAAAATTTTTTCAATTTACTTATTTTCAGAAAAACAGTATTCATTATTTTTTCACCACAACCAGCACTCCATGCAATCCGTGCCCTCTATAATACCCACCACCTGGTACCCCAAACTACCACACCCCCGCCACTTCAAACCCCTCTGACTGTTTTTCAGAGTCCATAGTCTCTCGTGATTCACCTCCCTTTCCAATTTACCCCAACTCCCTTCTCCTCTCTAACACCCCTTGTCCTCCATGATATTTGTTATGCTCCACAAATAAGTGAAACCATATGATAATTGACTCTCTCTGCTTGAATGATTTCACTCAGCATCATCTCTTCCAGTACCATCAATGTTGCTAAAAAAGTTGGGTATTCATGCTTCCTGATGGAGGCATAATACTCTGTAGTGTATATGGACCACATCTTCCTTATCCATTTGTCCGTTGAAGGGCATCTTGGTTCTTTCCATAGTTTGGCGACCGTGACCATTGTTGTTATAAACATTGGGGTACAGATGGCCCTTCTTTTCACTACATCTGCATCCTTGGGGTAAATACCCAGGAGTGCAATTGCAGGGTCATAGGGAAGCTCTATTTTTAATTTCTTGAGGAATCTCCACACTGTTCTCCAAAGAGGCTGCACCAACTTGCATTTCCACCAACAGTGGAAGAGGGTTCCCCTTTCTACACATCTTCTCCAACACATATTGTTTCCTGTTTTGTTAATTTTGGCCATTCTAACTGGTGTAAGGTGATATCTCAATGTGGTTTTAATTTGAATCTCCCTGAGGGCCTATGATGATGAACATTTTTCCATGTGTCTGATAGCCATTTGTATGTCTTGATTGGATAAGTGTCTGTTCATATCTTCTGCCCATTTTTTAATAGGATTGCCTGTTTCGTGTGTGTTGAGTTAGAGGAGTTCATTATAGATCCTGGATATCAACCTTTTGTCTGTACTGTCCATTGCAAATATCTTCTCCCATTCCGTGGGTTGCCTCTTTGTTTTGTTGACTGTTTCCTTTGCTGTGCAGAAGCTTTTGATTTTGATGAAGTCCCAAAAGTTTATTTTTTTTTTTCAGTATTAAAGTTTCTTGCTTTATTTATCTTTTAATGTCTTTAAAG
>NW_026743672.1:0-2757 GCF_022355385.1 Mustela nigripes
CTAACACAGACGGGCGTTGGTGAGTAACTTATGTGCTTAGCTGAGGTGCAATTGCAAGTAACATTTGTTTCAAATCGAGAGCCTACGTGATAGTTGTACATACAGTTATGCCATGTAGACCCATTAATAAAGTGAAGGCTTTCCAAGCCTGTACATGCCTGTGCAGCGTTGCAGAGCAGCCACCTATCTAGAAGGTGAGCTGACGCGCCTTGCGCCGGGTCTTGGTAGGTATAATTATAGCCAAAAAAGGTGGAGTTAGAGTAAGTGGGGATTTTAGGAGTGAATGAGAATCCTGTTCCCACCCAAACTCCTGAGAGGCTACTATGGCAGCCACTCGTGCGGTGTAGCTCGCACAATAGCAGGCCTTGGTGCAGCAAGGTTTATACAGAGGAGGCCCCTCGTAAGGTGGCGCTGTTGGGGCTCGGCGCGTGGGCATAGGATCTAAGTTATCTACCACTTCCGTCTTTGTTTGTAACTGCGCCATAGCTCCTTCTTTCGCTTTTAATTTCAGCTGCGCCATAACTTCCCCCTGCATTTTGAGCTGCGCCATAGCCTTCTTTAGCTTTTCCTCCTTTTTTGCAAGCTCTCTTTTCATCTTGCTCACCTTTTAGCTTTTGGGCGATTTCCCTCCTCTGCTCCTTTCATCATCACTCGAGCTAGATCCCTCACTGTCTGAGTGTCCGTTTGAGCTTTCACTCTCAGAGCTAGTGTCCTTCAAGGAGCCTTTACAAAATTCCTCTTTCACTTGTTCTAAGATCTCCCCTCCCAGTTGCACTGCCTGGCGTATGGGCTCTCACGGGGATTGCAAACAAACTTTCACTAAAGACCAAATGGCCAGGGTTCCCAGCGTAGTGCGCGAATCACGTCGTAGGTCTTCTCCTAAATGCTCCCACTGAGGGATGTTTAATATCCCTTCCTCCAAAAACCAGGGAGCCATTTGTCCCACTTCTCTCAAAAACAAATGAGCTGTTTTATTTTTTAAAGGAGTACCAATTGCTTTAAGGATATTAGAAAGCGGCCCCAGCATTTTATATGTGGCCATCTCGTTTCCCATACCGGAAAGCTTTACTCTCGTCCTTATCCTAGGAATTTTGCAGCCAACTCGTTTCCCATACTGGAAAGCTTTCTACGCTCATCCTCAACTTGAGGAACTTTCCCTGTCACTAGACAGAAATAGGTGCCGACTCCGTGCATCTCTCACGATGAGATTCCAGGGTTTCGGCACCACTTGTCGCTCTCGGCCCGCAAGAACGACTCAGAGACTCACGTTGCGGCGAACCTTCTTCTTTAATCGCTTTTTTCTTTCTCCCTCTCTACCCTCGGCGCATGCGTTTTTATACAGGCAGTGTTAACCAATCAAAATGCAGTGCTCATGCACCTCCCGCGAGAGTGGACCTAAATGAACAGCCAATCATATTCAGTCCCTTACAGCTCTTAGAGTAGGCCTCCTGTACTGGCTCCCGACATATTTTCGCTTTTGTTTCCTTTGCCTTTGGAGACATATCTTGAAAGAAGTTGCTGTGGCTGATATCGAAGAGATTACTGCCTATGTTCTCCTCCAGGATTCTGATGGATTCCTGTCTCACATTGAGGTCGTTTATCCATTTTGAGTTTATCTTTGTGTACAGTGTAAGAGAATGGTTGAGTTTCATTCTTCTACATATAGCTGCCCAGTTTTCCCAGCACCATTTATTGAAGAGGCTGTCTTTTTTCCACTGGATATTTTTTCCTGTTTTGTGGTAGATTATTTGACTATAGAGTTGAGGGTCTATATCTGAGCTCTATACTCTGTTCCACTGGTCTATGTGTCTGTTTTTATGCCAGAACCATGCTGTCTTGGTGATCACAGCTTTGTAGTAAAGCTTGAAATCAGGTAACTTGATGACCCTGTTTTATTTTTGTTTTTCAACATTTCCTTAGTGATTCGGGGTTTCTTCTGATTCCATACAAATTTTAGGACTATTTGCTCTAGTTCTTTGAAGAATACTGGTGGAATTTTGATCGGAATAGCATTAAAAGTATAGATTGCTCTAGGCAGTATAGACATTTTAGCAATATTTATTCTTATGATCCAAGATCATGGAATGGTCTTCCATCTTTTTTGTGTCTTCTTCAATTTCTTTCATGAGTGTTCTGTAGTTCCTCGAGTACAGATCCTTTACCTCTTTTGGTTAGTAAGCTAAGCAACCTAGATGAAATGGATGCATTCCTGGAAAACTATAAACTCCCAAAATTGAACCAGGAGGAAAGTGACAACCTGAATAGACCAAAATCTAGTAACGAGATTGAAGCAGTGATCAACAACCTCCCAAAAAACAAGAGCCCAGGACCTGATAGATTCCCTGGGGAATTCTACCAAACTTTCAAAGAAGAAATAACACCTATTCTCCTGAAGTTGTTTCAAAAACATTGAAGCAAAGGAAAACTTCCTGACTCTTTCTATGAAGCCAGCATTACCCTGATCTCCAAACCAGGCAAATACCCTACCAAAGAGGAGAATTTCAGACCTATATCCCTGATGAATATGGATGCTAAGATTCTCAACAAGATCCTAGCAAACAGGATCCATTAAAAAGATTATCCACCATGACCAGGTAGGATTCATCCCTGGGCTACAAGGATGGTTCAACATTCGCAAATCAATCAATGTGATAGAACAAATTAATAAGAGAAGAGAGAAGAACCACATGGTCCTCTCAATTGATGCAGCAAAAGCGTTTGACAAAATCCAGCATCCGTTCCTGATTAAAATGCTTC
>NW_026743672.1:2857-3308 GCF_022355385.1 Mustela nigripes
AAGCCAGCATTACCCTGATCTCCAAACCAGGCAAATACCCTACCAAAGAGGAGAATTTCAGACCTATATCCCTGATGAATATGGACGCTAAGATTCTCAACAAGATCCTAGCAAACAGGATCCATTAAAAGGATTATCCACCATGACCAGGTAGGATTCATCCCTGGGCTACAAGGATGGTTCAACATTCGCAAATCAATCAATGTGATAGAACAAATTAATAAGAGAAGAGAGAAGAACCACATGGTCCTCTCAATTGATGCAGCAAAAGCGTTTGACAAAATCCAGCATCCGTTCCTGATTAAAATGCTTCAAAGTATAGGGATAGAGGGAACATTCCTGAACTTCATGAAATCTATCTATGAAAGATCCACAGCAACTATCATGCTCAATGGGCAAAAGCTTGCAGCCTTCCCGTTGAGATCAGGAACACGACAAGGATGCCCACTCT
>NW_026743673.1:0-3308 GCF_022355385.1 Mustela nigripes
TGGGAGAATCCTGGGGTATAGCAATTTTGTGTTCCTCACTCACTCTTCTAAAGAAATGATACTGTTCTGTCTTCAAAGAAACACAATTCTCGGGTTATTTGAGGAACTTGTTCCAATATCACAAAAATCAAAATACAAAAAGGCAAAGCCCACTCTTCTTTTCTGAAAACAATGGAGCAGAACTGTTCTACCAGGGAAATTTTTTCATACACTTGGGCAGTACTTTTTTTTTTTAATACTTTTTTATAATACATAGCTTATGCTAAATATATTTTTGTTCTTTATTTTAGAAACTGTCAACTTAGTGAAGAGAACAAGAAATATCACATAGTACAAAGTGTAAAAGTCACCAAAGAAAAAAAGCCAAAAACTAAATAAAGGTTGAAGAAAAGGTTAATGCTGAATTTCATTTCAAATACATAAAAATTAACCAAGACATGAAATTCATCTAAAGAGGAGGCACTTGCATAGAATAAAAATAATTTAGATGTAAAATGGAAGAAATGATTTTCCCAATTTGACTTCCATTCAGAGACACACTTGTAAAATAAAAGTAGAGATTAGGGGGGAAAAAAAGGCAGAGTAGGGGGTGGTGGCTCCTGGTTGGCTCAGTCAGTCGACCATACAACTCTTGATCTTGGGGTTGTGAGTTTGAGCCCCACATTGTGTGTAAAGGCTGCTTAAAAATAAAACCATTAAGGGGAACCTGGGTGGCTCATTTGGTTAAGCAGTTGCTTCCTGATTTTGGCTTAGGTTATGATCTCAGGGTCCTGGGATCGAGCCTCCTCTTGGGCTCTGCAGTCTGAGGAAGTCTGCTTGAGGATTCTCTCTCTCTCCCAAAGCCCCTCCTCCAACTTACACATAAAGGCTTTCTCTCTGTCCCTCAAATTTTAAAATTATCTTATAAAATAAAATAAAAAATCTTTAAGAAGAAAAAAATAACAAAAAGGAATTGAGAATCACAGTCTTAAAATACTGCCAAGGCACAGTCTAAACTATTCTTTTTAATGGTAATTGAGCATGTGTATAGGGAACTGCACTATATTAGCCACTTTGGGAATTATAATTTAGTTGAATATCGCTCTGGTTTTCACAGAGGACACAATCTGCTGGAAAAAAAAAAAAACCACATTGCAATGAAAGTGCATGTTAAAAGCACTAGGGAGTAAACAGAAATTTCATTCCAACATGGAGAATTATAACACCACGGTCTCAGAAGAAATTCTGTAGGCAGTTTTTTTCAGCTAGGCCACAAAAACAGAGCTCCAGGGAGACAAATGATGTTGGTACAGGTCTAGTACCGTGCCTCAAGTACAGGAGGTACTCTGCAAACAGTTGTTATTCAACCTTACAGTAAATTCTCTTATGTTTACTTCCATCTTTCCTTGGAAATACTGGCTCCTTACGTAGCTGTATTCATGGACCAAAGAAAAGGAGTTAGTGGACAAGAAAAAGTAAAGACACAAGTGGCAACGACAACAACAACAAAGACTGTGCATTGTAAATGGCTTTCAGTGAGAAACAATGAGAGACTATGGGACACACAATAATGAAACTATTAGTATAAATCAGTGTACCGGGAGAATTTATTGAACTCCAATAGTACGTAAAACTCTAGAACATGTTATCACGCACTGTTAGGGGACACAAAAACCTGCAAAGCTGGGACTGTGTGTCTGCTGAACGAGAGGATAATACATGTGTAAGAAGTATATGAAAACTGAATACAAGGTGATAAGTGCCCATTTTATGGGGGACAATGAAGGCTACAGGGTCAAGATCAATGAAACGAGAGATTTATATTGGCAGGTGGTGCTGGGAGTTTTCTAGGTTGGATTGGGATTCCTTGTTATGTGGCATTTTTAGGATAAAATCATTTTTTTTCTTAGATTTTATTTATTAGACAGAGAGTGCCTGCATATGTTAGGGGAGGGGCAGTTAGAGTGGGAGAAGCAGGCTCCCCGCTGAGCAGGGAGCCTGATGCGGGCTGATCCCAGGATTCTGAGATCATGATCTGAGCCAAAGGTGGACATTTAATCAACTAAGCCACCCAGGCACCCCTGGGATAAAATCATTACCTCTGTGGCTTCTCCCATTTCCAATTTCTTCCCATGCTCCTTAAACCCCAAATGTCGAAAAGCTCACAGTGCTAAGGTGAAAGGTATATGATGGGGAAAATTATGAAAATAGTAAATGAAGAGAGAAAGGGATATCATCCGTTATCCTTGGCAAGAAACAACCAACCAAATAAGTGGGTAAGGGCCAAGCCAGAGGGGGAAGGCAGAAGGAGATTATTCTCTACAAGACATCAATGGTTCTTAGTAAAAACAAAACCCAAATCTACAGAACTAATTGCAATTGCCACCAAGTTTTCCAGTGGAACTGTATTTTTTTTCCTACTAACTCACATTCACATATCCTAAATGGTTTAATAAATGATTTTACATGCATTCTATTATTAATTCGCACAGCAAACATGGGTGGAAACAGCTGCTGTGGGAACTTACATGACTCGAGCAAAGGCTAACAGTAGGACAAAGCCAGGACTTTGAGTCAGATATTCAAAATCATGTTTTGAAGAGCCGAAAATGAAGATATCTCCTAACTATATTTAATACCAGAAAAGGAACGTTCCAACAGAGGAGTAACTCTCACTACTCAATAGCACCAGCAGCACCAACCGTGCAATCAGTGTTTTCCTGTCTACCTGGACGATCTCCCTGGCCCAGCTGGTGAGTCCTAAGACCTGTATATTATTCTATGGGTTTCTGATGTCAATACTTCAAACCAATACTATAAGGAGAGAAGGACACTCTGGGTCAGCCCAGAAAAGACAATAGCGTTTCTACTTCTCTCTCTCTCTCTTTCTCTCCAGCATCCCAACTCCCATGGTCAGAGGAATTCTGGCCATATGCAGAAGCCATATAGAATTGTTCTAGAAGATGGTCCCATTGGTCTCCCAGCAGACATCCAGCGTCCTCACCAGATGCTTGAGGGAGCCTTCACCAGGCTCTGACAGTGACATAACAGAGCCTGAGCAGTAATAGGCGAGTTGAATGCAGGCAGCCCTCAGAGCCAAAAAAGCCAAAAAGTGTTACTGTTTTAAGTTATTAAGCTTTAAGGCAATTTGTTGTACAGAAAAATAACAACCAGCACCTCATTTTTTACCTGAGTTGTTTCTTTAGAAAAGGCAATTAGTTCAATTTGTAGGCTCTCTCTGCGAAGCCAGCCAGGAGATAAATATGTAGCACCTGGTCGGGTCTGAGACCTCGTTGTGCAGAGAGCTACATCATTTGGGGACCCAGTGC